>NW_007726965.1:204492-213910 GCF_000696425.1 Galeopterus variegatus
ATATACAATGCTTAAATCAGGACAATTAGTATATCCAACATTATACAAAGTAATCATTTTTTTGTGGGCTCTTTACCAATTCCTCCCTCACAAAGGTGAGAAATTTATGGCAAAATCCTTAAATCCTGACACCTCCCCCCCCAAAAAAAAACGATTTGAGTTGACTAATTTACATATATAAGAGATTTTGAAAGAGAAAATATGAATCAGATTCTGATAGGTTCATGGATCAGAAACCAACCAATCCACTGCAAAACATTCTCTCTGAAGGTCTGACTGACAGTTGCTGGGAGAAGACTGGAATATAGAGAGCTTTGCTTGAAACAACAATCGTGTGTTGTTTTGCTTTGCTTGTTTTCTTCCAGTCATCATTTTAATACTCAATGCTGTGGAGAAGGAATTTAGGACTTAGTCTGTCGTTCTTTCCTGGAGTTAGGATGGAGGCTATGATCGGAGGAAGCTGACGTGAATGGTATTTGGAAGTGCAGGACGTGGACGGTGACAGCTATTAATGAATCCCTTAAGGAGTTTAGATAAATACAGACAACTACCAATGAAGAAATCCAAACTGTCTATCCACAGTTTTAGCATGTTTATTAATTAGTGGTGTATACAAGTATATAGTTTTTATGAGAATGTCATTCCTATGCTTTAATGAAATTGAGATTCTCCTAAAATATTTAAGAATATGCAAACTCACTTAATTCAGGCATATTATTTTATGACTAACAGGTAAAATTATAAAATAAAGTAACCTCACTTGAAACATACAAGAATTTAAGTTGCTTAAAAATAATTATAGCCAAATTTAACTAATTTGTTACTAGATATCTCTCCATAAACCACTAGCATTGCTCACGTACAGATACAAATGGGATTACATTAATAATAATGCCCACTGGCTCTTGCTCCCAATTCATCATGAAGACCCAGCCTCCTGGAAGATGGTTCCTAGGTTTGACTGAAATTCTGTGGATTCTCCTAAGAATAGGTATAGTCAGTTGACCTGTTATTTTAATCAGGCCACTTGTGCTGGCAACAACTGATACCCATGAGGACCAAACAGCCACTGTGTTCTGTAGCTCGGAGGAGAGAATCTCCCTCTCCCTTCTATGTGCTGTATTCTCTAGAAGAAAATTCAAAACATGGCTGCTTGACTTTTAAACAGCTCTTTCAAATTTCACCTCTGTCTTCTTCTGCAATAGGACCCTGACCCAACAAGAAGCCAGACTGAAAGACTAACATGAGTCACAGTCACCACACAGTTTGCCCCTCCAACCACCACAGCCTGATCAGGTGCCATGTGGTTGGCTCTCACCTTAGGATAAGCTCCATCTCTCGTGGCCCTCCAGGTCTTCATGCAAACACACCTCTTGCTGCCCTTCCCAAGTAGCCTGTCACATATGTGCAATGGCCAACTGAAAATCCCTGGAGGGCTTTGATCTACATTAGATAGGCTCTGATGGACTTCCTTGACTATGCCCCTTCCTCAGGGAATCCAATGCCACCCCCAGTCTTTGCTAAGTGGACAGTTAATCATGAAATCAATCCCCTTCCCAAACCACGACATAGTGATTGGACCAATTGTGAACAACTGACCTGAAGCTCTGGCCTCCCAGAGATGATTAGCAAGCTGTGTCTTGGCACAATCTGGGCTAATTAGATTCCTGTCCTGGAAACAAGTGATGGCAGAAAAGAAAGAAACATTCAATGGTGTCATATTATTGGTGGAAAATCCACAGACTCCTTCTGCCTTGGTCTTACCATCTCAGAGACTTGGGCAGTGAAGACTTACAGCATCACTGTAATCAAACTTTTTAAAGCTTGTGCCAGTTAGAGAGGAATTGTGCTCCCTGACACCAGACAAATTCTGATTAAGATAACTATATAGAGATACAATATCTGTGATGTTTAATTTTGATCTCTAGTCCTACCCGGTTTATCCAGAAAAAAGTAATGTACTATCTGAGCACAGCATAAGCCACCCCATCACATGCCTGCAGGGAAGAAGGTGCACACAGTAAGTCACTCAGGAATATGACGTCTGGCATAGGCACACAGGACAGTCAGAAGTGAAGCAAAGGGAAAGCTGAGCTACTGGCCATCTTTGCTTCCCTTTGACTTGTTCCAAGAAAGTTCAGGCTACACTGCTATCCCTGCTGTCTGAGTTCATTAAGTGCTACTATAGTAGGATAACACAGACTGGCTAATTCATAAAGAACAGAAATGTATTTTCTCACTGTTCTGGAGGCTGGGAAGAAGAGGATTAGGGTACCGGTGTCTGGTGAGGGACTTCTTGTTGTGTTCTCACATAGCAGAAGACAGAAGGGCAAAAAAGGGAAGATGAGAAGACAATGAATCTACTGCTGTATGCACTTGTTATAGGAGCATTAATTCATTCATGAGGACACAGCCCTTATGACCTACAGACCACCTATTAGGCCCTACTTCCCAACGCTGTCACATTGGAGATTAAGTTTGCAACACATAATTTTGAGGGAAACATTCAGACCACAGCACCTGACAAAATGTTGAAATGTTATTCTCTACCAGGCCAATCTATGAATATCATTAAAAAATTTTAAAAGCCTGTGCTCAGAATTTCTAAGAAAAGTCTGGGTGACCCCTATGATCGGCACTTGTGGCATCTCCTTCCCTTCTCTCTTCCCTAAGCACTTATTTTGCTGTTTTCGTGTTCAGTGGCTATTTATATCTGTCCTTCCAGTAGACTCTGAGCTCCTGAAGAATAGAAGCCATGTTTATCTTTTTGTCACCCATGTCAGTGTCTAAGCACAGGGCTTCGGATTTAGTAGGTGCTCTAGCAGCCCTTATTGGGTGTTGCAGGTTGCAAGACATCCCCAGCTCCTCCTGAGGAGTGGTGAAAGTTTCCTTTTACAGACAGTGGATAGACAGAAAAAGCTTCCCTTGATTCTTTTTACTTGAAGATATGGCCTCAAAAAGTCTGTTTACAGGGTGAGGTCGAGTGGATCTTGCCAGCCAGGAGTTTCACTGAGAGCTAGCACCGGCTCTGGTGGTTCTCCAATTTGTATTTATATCTACACACGCCTCTTCCATCAAAATATGCCATAGGCAACTAAAAGATATTGAATCAAATATTAATGCCCAAGATGCCCACACATTTTTGTAATGCCTTTAACCTCCTTTGTCCAGCTCCCCCTTTAAAGTCCATGAACTTTTTGAATACCCTTGTAAATAGACTTTATAGGGCACTGTGACATGTCCATACAATCACCCATTTAAAGTGTAAACTTCAACAGTTTCAGTATATTCAGAGTTGGGCAACCACCACCACAATTAATTTTCGGAACATTTTCTCACCATAATGTTTCCAGGGTCTGTCCACATTGTAACATGTACCAGTACTTCATTCCTTTGTATCACCAAACAACGTATTTTTCAATCAAATGTTCAGAATAAAAGAATCTTTCTAGAGCTTCGTGAATAATAGGATCCGAAGTCACCTTCGGGGTACTCCTTCCTCGGACTCCTCTCCGTCTCCCCGGACTGACGGTCCACCCTCGTCCATTTTCTCCGGCGCTGACTCCCTTTCACTCACCACCGGCTCATCTGTAGGTAAGCCCCCCGTGCCCAGACGGCCCCTCCGCACCGTGCTCAGGACTCGCACCCAGGCGCGGAGCCCAGCCGCACGCTGGGAACGGGAGACACAAAAGAGCCCTAAGCAATTCTTTTATGTCCAGGCAGATGGAAAACACAAGAGGCTGCTGGTGGAGCTGTTTTTTTTTTCCCTTTTCCTCTCACACTAGCCCACTCTTCATTGCCTTTCAACTTTTTTTTTTTTGCAGAATTATAATTAACCCTCAGCAAAATGAGTCACTGATATTTAGCAAGTAGTTCCACAGCACTGTCAGATTTTGACTCTGTGCACCCTGAAATGTTCATCAAGGGTGAACATTTAATGAATATGTAGGTACTCGCTAAATGATGCCCTGATAGACATTGCTCATTTTTGCTCAACACAGAAAACTGGCGTGGCATTCCTTCAGGATTACTAGCAAAAATTTTCATGGCAATTTAAGTTAGGGTTTTTAGTTTCAGATCTATAATAATTTCCTCCTGGGTTCTATCCCTACAATTCTAGCAGATTTCCCTCAGGCGGAAAGTGTTACCTTAGATCAACTTTTCCCAAAGTGTTTCAGGGATGTTAACAGGTAATGTGTGGAAAATGCATCCTGTGGTCAAATGAGTTTGAAAAACACTGAGCTTAACAAAATTAAGCAGATTAATTTATTAATTTACTCCAGGGACTTCACAGAGCCTTTAACATAATAGTGTTCACTGTGAATCTCACAAGGATTTCTCATAGGACTTATGTTTTGAACGCACATTTTGGGAAATGCTGCCTTGTAATATGACTGCCCTGCCTGGTCTTCCCTACCAAACTACCAAGCACTGGCAAAGGAGAAAGCAAGGACAGGTGTTGCCAACCCCATTTTAATGCTTTTCCTATAAATAATATCATAAAATGTAATGAATATTCATTACAAACATTTGTAGAACACTCTTCAATATACCCTAAAAAGAATCAAACTCCTAGGCACTACCAATATTTTCTGACCACCATCAAATTTTGTTCATCTTGCTTAACCTAACCTTCTCCATAAATCTCTTCTTAGAGTGACTAATAATAATTATGACGGCTATCCTGTAGAGAATTTTTAATATGTGGTAGGGACTGTTGCTAAATGCAGTTCCTTGTTTAATCCTCAAACCCTATGAGGTAGGAATTTTACTAAGAAAACTGAGACTTAAATAATTTACCCAAGTAAATGGCAAGGCCAAGATTCCAGGCCAGGTCTCCAGGACTTTGGGTCCACGCCATAGCCACTGGGACCACGTCCTCATCTCTGTGATGACTCTCACATGCTCCCACACCTCAGGTGCCTCTGAGTTCAAGTAAATTCATTACCCACCAAAGCCCCCCAGGAGATGGGATTCCAATTCCTTCTTTGACTTCCTGCTTGTAGCTAACCAAAGGGTAGGTGCTAATTGACTAAATTCCTCTGAATTGTTGTCTTTAGCTATCTCATCGACTCCTAGCACACTGGAATTTAAGAGAGGGTTCTTTCATGCTCTTCCAAAGAAAGGAAATATGGAGTCTTGACACCAGAATTTTAACTTCAGGTCTTCTGCCTTCTCTCTTGTAGATAGGAGAAGAAAAATCGCAGAGACAAAGTACTGCATTCCTGCAGTCAGATTCTCTACAGCAATTTCCCTGGTTGGGTTTCTCTCCGTCTCCATCCCAGCAAGTAAGCTTTAGTATCAGGTGCGGTGTTCATGTCCCACCGTTGTCCACGTGCTGTAGCTTTAGCATTTCACCACTTGCTTCTGCTAACATCCTGTTAGTCTTTTTTCCTGAACATTTTAAGGAACATTTGAACAAAGAGGACAATGTTTCTCATCAGACACCTGGGCATTTCCTCCCACTGTTTTAAGCAACAAAGTCTTGTGACAGCCCTGTTGTCATTCTATTTTGCATGTGAGGAAGTGAGGCACAGAGGTACGCACAGGAATTGTGGTCGTAATGACTCCTCGGGCTGGTCGAGCAGGGGAAGGGAAACAAGTATCCACAGCAATGTTAGATCTGCCTCTTCCATGTCCTCGTGTTACAGTCTATTTTTCATCCCCTAAGTGGATTTTTGCAATTCCCTGAGCCCAATGACAAGATTACAGACATGACTTAGATATACACTCTTTGAAATGTTCTGCAAAAACAAAGTGAATTGAACTTAATATTGAATAAGAGCTTTAGATACGTGAGTTAATAGCACAGACTTTAAAGAGTGAGTTAGTTTATGTGTCTTCGTGATAAAACCACTTCCTTGACTTCTGTTAATTCCTCTCTTCTTATTCCAGCATCTTTGTTCCACTAAATCTTCTCCTGCTTTATCATGGCTCTACATGAATATGTGTGTACACACACACACACACACACACACACACACACACACGCTCTATCCTGAGTCTCTTTAATAAGTTACTAACTTGGTAGTAGGATATGACCAAATTATTAAAATATTTGATGATAAAAGTGGAAATTGTTCTCCCCCAGATATATCTGCATTTTAGGAAGGGCTTCTTGAGACACAAAATTAAGCAAGACAAATAAATTCATTGGAAAATAATACAGGATGAAGTAAGGTAACCTCTCAATCTACCTCAAGGAAACAGCCATCTCTTTTGCCTACATGTATGATCCATCACAGTTCCTGAACCCCTTCCTCCAAAAGAGGAGATGTTACCCATGAACAGTAGAGTGTCTCATGGACCATCATGGGCTGTCACTACAGGTACATTGGACAGTTCCAGCCACCGTAACCTTCCATGAGCCAGAGTAATAACGTGGGCTTCAACTCATGGGTCTGCTCAATACTCTTAGGGTCAAATATCTTCAAAGCTGAGTGCATATAAGGCAGTGGTGAAACAAACACCTCCGAAGGATAAGACAAAGCCCTAACTGTAGGTGTCTGGTTTTCTGATAGGCAGCATACTCCAGCGAGAACTTGTAACCCAACTCCACCACATACTAGCTCTGTGACCTCAAGCAAATTATTTAATTTTTTTTGAGTTAACTCCTCACCCATGTAATTACAGTTAATATGTACCTTATTAAAAGAGTTTTTAAAATATAATTCAACAATATACATGAAAATTCCAGTAAGATTTGCCTGACACATAAGAGATATTCAGTAAACATTCACTTCTTTCGTGCTCCTCAGCTTCTTGATTGTAAAGTAACTAGGTAATAATATTTTGTCACAAAGGGACTTTTGAGAAAATATTGTGAGAATACCTAAAACGTAGTAAATATTCAAAAATAATTTTTAAAAATAATAGTAGCTACCATCCCCATCATTACTCACCATTAATATTTTTATTAAAATGTCTTCAAGCAACATCACCCTAATGACCTGACTCAATTTTGTCTGTGATACGCATGTCCTCACATGTCTTTATGCTTGGCAGAGGTAAAAACAGACGAAGGAACACATTTGTCTCAACATTACTTAAGTCTGAGGAGACTTTCCTTTCCAGAGTGTGTTCTACCCCCGGCTTAGTTTCTAATCAGTTAAGTTGGAAAATCAGGGTACCTGAACACTAAAGCTTAGCCAGTTTGCTTTGCTTTGTTTCCAGAGTTCATTAACGAGAACACTCAAACTAGACATGGAAGTTGTGGTCCTTCTCGCCTTTCCACATTTCCTTAGGATAGTGTGGTCTACACTCTAAAAGCCCCGGGGTCACATGGCTTCTCTTGGGTCCCAAGTCACCATATTTGATTTGATTCATCTCCTACAGACAAATGAATTAATCTAGTCTCTGTCTCACTCCATACATATATGTAATAATAGACAAAAATTCATGTACACCATTAACTTTAAGTTAATGCCATCTTTTTTTGATATTTCATTTGAAGTTAGCATGATAAATGCACTTGTGTAGTTCAGCAGTGCTATTCTTTAATAGATTTAAGGCTAAACTGTCACAAAAGAGTAAAATATTATCTTAAACATAACTTCACCTGAAAAATGCACTATCTTCCCATGGATTCTATCATCATTAGACAATTATTGTCCATGCTAATGTCATCATGCATCTTTCTATACCTCCTCCCTGAGACAGAACTACATGCAGGACTCCTCTTCTGGAGCCGAGATGAAAATGTAGCATTATTTTATCCAAGATTTTAAATGCCTGGAGATATTGATCCAGCCTGCTAGCCTGCTCAGAAGGATGCTCCACTTGCTGCATTGTGCTTAGAGACAATCTAATAAAAGCTTGCTGAATAATAAACAATGGGAGCCCACCAATTCTAAAAATTTAGATTGACAGGAATAATCCCCTCCCTGGAAAAGACAGACCAGCAGGCGCTTCCCATAAACCCATTACTGCCCACTCACCCATAAGCCAATAGAAGACGTTGGATTATTGGAACTCCTCACTTTAAGAGAAATTGCTTTCCTAAATTTGACCTCCCACACTAAATATAAAATATGGACCATCTGTAATGAAGGGATTGCAGCCCAAACAGCCATCATCTCTCCGAGGCAGAGGTTAGAAGGTTGCACATTGGCTCCAAAGGGATGGGGATGGGAATGACCTTTTACCTTAAAAATGGTCACTTGGAGCTGTAATGTGAAGGGAAGGGTCAGATATTAGCCAGTAAAGAGGCTCTGAAGATTCTGCCTTGTTAGACTCTCACATGAGGGTAGAGGGGTAGGAGAAGCCACAAAAGCAATATGAGAAAACAGCATCAATTCTCATCAACATGAGAGTGTAACACAGAGGGAATGGAAAACTGGATCTACTTCAGATGAAGAATATGTTTCAAACCCTTTCAATATAAGCAAGTAACTGTAGATAAAGACAAAGGATCTGGAAAGGAAAATATTTTGTATGTACTTGTGACACATTTTTGACTGTTAGATTGGCATGTCGATGTTGCCACCTGTCCCCTACCTGCAGGCAAAGTGCAATATCTTCAAGGCTGATTCTTTTACAAGAAAAACACTTTAAAAAACAATATCTGGAATTCAGCAAAATTCTCTTTGTTCATATCCTGAGTTTCGTTTAATTCTAACAAAAAACTGATAGCAATGGAAAGGTGGCCACAATATACGGGATGCCTTATAAGCAGCAGCCTTTAGAATAAAAAATGGGGGGTGCTGCAGACTAAAGATCTCATCTAAGAACAGAATGCCCCATTCAAGGGAGGTTGGAGGGTGACAATTAGCAGGAAACCAAACTGCCTAGGCAAGAGCGGGGCACACCAGCCCAATGGGAAGATCCAAAGTGGCGTGCGTCGAGGCTGGAGCAGATCAGAAGGATGGATTTAATAAGCACTTAGGAATTTACACACTGATCAGCCTCACAGAGGCTAATGGCAGAGTTCTTGGGTCGTATTTTCAAAATGTGAATGAGGAAAAATGGAGGCTGTCTGACTTTAGGCTTTGCCATGATTGGTATTTTGGGAAAGCAAGATAGACCTGATAAATCATGATTAAAAAATTGAATGTGATACTTCTCTCTTTTGTCTCAAAAAGAAGTCTTTCCCACTCAGCTCTCTCAGGCCATCTCTCTTAGGCCACGGTCTCTAGCAAAACCATTCTCAATGCATAGTACACGTGGAAATTAAACTACAAAGAAAGAAGAAACAATTAATAGCTGTTCCAGTTAGTAGTACTTTCATCAGCTTGATATGTGGTCTCTAGCAAAACCATTCTCAATGCATAGTACACGTGGAAATTAAACTTCAAAGAAAGAAGAAACAATTAATAGCTGTTCCAGTTAGTAGTACTTTCATCAGCTTGATATGAGAAAGAAAAATGACGGAGTAATATTGCCACTAGCAATCTCTAAGTCATGTGATTTTTTTTTTTTT
>NW_007726965.1:214800-215832 GCF_000696425.1 Galeopterus variegatus
TAGATGTCACCATGAATAATACTTCTGAAATACCAAAATCAATAACAAGAATATTGGAGGGACATTATATAGTATGTCAATGAAACAAATTCCACTTAAATGCTGCGTACCACATAAACCAATATACCAAGTTATAACTTTAAATATATGGATATACAAATTAGGAATATGGATCTTATAATACACAAGAATACTTTCTCTGAAATAATAGAATAAAGCCATCTCATAAATGATAAGAGACTGTGTGGATTCTCTGACGTAAAGTCAAGATCGTTCGCATTGCTGGAATTAATAAGCGTTAGTTTCTTTCACTGTGACAGAAGATCATGTAGACAAGAGGTGAACTAAGCTGCTCAAATAAATCCTAAATTCATTTACCCTTGGAAAAGATGGCCGCCTCCATCCACCCTCTCCTCCCACAATTGCAAGCTCTTGTTAGGAGCCATCTTTTTTTTCACTCCACGTTGCACAGGATTGGACAGTGTCTGTGAGAACAAGAGGCCTTCCCAGTGAATACCAAGGCAGAAATGTTCGCCTGGCTCCTGGGGATCTGAGCAGAGGCAACTGTCGGGACAGCTGGGAGCCTGGCTGTGCTATCAGAAGATCAATAGAAGACTTCAGCCTAGTGTTTTACAGAGGTACTAATAAAGACAGAGGAATGGCAGGCTTCTTTAACCAAGGGAGAAAAACCACAAGTATTCTACAGGAATACTAACCCATCTAGATTCTAGCAAAATGTCAGAATGCCTCTGTCACTGTTCTTTAATTTTCTCATAGGCAAGGCTGGCTGGAGGAGGCAAAATAGAAAGCATGCTACCCTCGTTTCCTCTTACTTTATGTAGGCTAGGGCTGCCCACAGAGGTCCTCACCCTAGTATGTCCTGCTGAAACTTTCTTGAATTGCTCACACTTGGGCTAATCTAAGAGCAATTCCCCCTGGGCCTGGCTAGCTCATCTGACAAAGTCAAAGTATATCACAACATAATGGCTTAATGTGTAGCCCTCCAGAATCATATCCAGCAATTCTGAAATT
>NW_007726965.1:216374-219434 GCF_000696425.1 Galeopterus variegatus
TATCACAACATAATGGCTTAATGTGTAGCCCTCCAGAATCATATCCAGCAATTCTGAAATTGGTGCTATCTTAAACCAGAGTAAGCATATAGTAAGCATTTCAGGCCCCATTGTTAGTTAATTGGAATGCAGCTTGGACATCCTTCCATTCCTACATCACAGGCAGTTGCCAGTTTTACTATGTGCAGAGGAGTGTTAACCTGAGCAATATTAGCTAACAGTACTGGAGCTGTTCTAAGCACTTCACACAAATTGCTCTTCTAATACTCATAACAGCTCCACAAGGTAGGTCTTATGTTTGTCTTCATTTTACAGGAGCAGAAACTGCTTAGGGTCCCACAGCTTGTAAGTTTGGGACAAGCATGGAACCTGGAACATCTGGCTCCCAAGCCCAGACTCTTACCCACTATCCCACAGCTGCCTCTTACAGACCATCACAGCACAAGGGGCTCCATGTTGATATGTGTAGATGGTTTCTACCAGATGTCAACTGTGAAGCTGCTTGATTTAGGCCCTCCTGAAGTGACTTATTATTTTTTTTATTTTTAGGACCTCCGAGTTCAGAGATTATTGATCACACTTCCTAAAGGATATCTCTCCTCTGAATGTTGCAGAACCACAAAAATAATTAGCTGGGAAGGTCTAAAACAATACTTACAGGCAACTCTATACATCTAAAGATGGGAAGGGAAGAGAGACCAGACTACACATAGCATAGACACAGGAGGTCTTATGCCCATGGCTGCTTACTGGGCTGGCTGCAGGATCCTGAATCCTCTGGGACTCACTCACAGAACACAGATTCGATGACTCTAACTGCAGGAAAAAGCTGAGCTGCCACTGGAATTGCTCTTCCCTCTGTTTTCCATGACTGTGGCCTAAGTTCTGTCTCCCTCAGGCCCCCTCTGATGCTGGTTCCCATTTTAACTCTCTGTGTTAACCCTATGTTAAAACACTGCACTGTCTCTTCAAAGATCATCTACCAGAGCCAGGTCTGAGGTCCATCATCTCCTAAGCAAGCACCATCCTCTTGATTATTTGATCAGAGTCCTCAAGGAATCCTCCTGAGAAGTTTTAGTGGCCCATAGTATCCCTGATCACACTGGCTGACCTGGCCTCATGACCCATATTGGGCACCCCCTAATCACTAGCAATCTGAAAGGAGCTAGGAATTATGCCCATCTTCAATAAGAAGGACTAATTTTTGAATGAGGCTTTTAAAAGATTGTCTTCAGGGAAACAGAAACAGATATGTTTATCTTATAGAACTGGTTCTTAAATTTCAGTGAGCATTAGAACCACCGAAGGCACTTGTTAGAATTACAGACCCACCTCATCTCCATCCCCTGCTATAAAATTCTGACTCAAAATGATAGGCCCCAGGAATCTGTATTGTTTACAAAATAGTCCACTGATTATACTTCCAGAAAGAATGCTCTGTGTTTTTTCCTGGTTTCCACATTAACACTTGCCCCTGACTAATGAGTCTCTGTCCTTGGGCCCAGAACAGACTGAAACACACACACACACACACACACACACACACACACACACACACACACCATTCTAACTCTTACTTTTTCTTAATACATTATCTATGACTTCAATCCCCTTGAGGAAATTGAAGCCAGAGAGAGTAAATAACTTGCCCAAGCTTTCCAAGTTAGTTAGTGGTGGACCTTAAACTAGAACACACATCTTTCATCTTCCAGTTCTTTCCTCTACAACATACCACCTTCCTTCTCTGAGATATTTTGAATAAGGCTGCAGTTATAACAAAAGCTACACATTTGCATATAAAAAGACACCATTTTTTTAAAATTAGAAAATTCCATAAAAGCCTAAGCAGATTTTTACATGATTGAAAAAATCCCAGTTTTTTTTAAGAAATATAACCCAGAGTTAATAAAGGTGTCTATTTGGTGGCTTAAAACTAGCCATCTTGATTTTTAATCTTAGTTTTTTACCTCATGTAGGAGGTCACAAAAAAAAACCTCTGTGCCTCAGTGTCCTCACCTTTCATCAATCCAATACGCAAGGCAAATATAGTTAAAAATTGTAATCAGCATCCAAAAAATTCAAAATACAAATATACTCTCACCTTCAATAAACTCATTGTATGAAAAACAAAAGTTTTCAGAAGAGGTAAATTGAAATGATTCTCCTTTGATGAGATTTCCCACAAGTCCTTGAAGAAGCTCTTCTGAAATACCTTATATATGATTTATCATATAGAAATGTTTTTTTCTTTTTTTATTGCATTAAAATGTATATAACATAAGATTTGCCATTTTGACCATTTTTAAACTCACAATTCCATGGCATTAATGACATTTACAATGCTGTGTGACCATCATCTCTATTTGCAAAACTTTTTCATCATCCTCAACATAAATTCTGTACCCAGTAAGCAGTAACTTCCCTTTATTCCTTCCCCCCGTATCTACTAACCTCGAATCTACTTCTGCCTCAGAATGGTTTTTTTAAATTTATTTTTTCTTAACTGACCATGATAATTGTATATACTTAGGGATGTTTCTTTAGAGCAACTATTCCCAAGATTATGTTTTACATTACAGCAAAGTGGAAAGAAAGAGTATTCCCCTTGGCAAATTCAGAAAAAAAAAAATGGCACAGAGACTGATCTCATCAAACAGATGGATAAAAACTACAAAAAATTCAGCCATATACCAAATAGTTTGTATAAACTACACCAACATATAATACTTGAAGAGAATTTGCTAATTCACTTATTTCATTCAGATTGAATCAGCAATAGCTAGTGTTTACCATGAACAAAGCATAGTGCTAGAAAATTTGGTATTGGGCAGACCCAGCAATTAAAGGCCAATCAGGAGCTAAACATTTCTAGGTTTGGTGTATGGATGGAAGAAGAGGAAAATGGGAGCGGAATTATTTTTACATAGAAACTAATATGGCTCCTGACCCAGAAAGAATTAGTCATTGCATAAGAATTATATGATAAGAACTATATCCAGTGACTAAAGAAAAAGAGAGACCAGTGCATTTCTAAATAAACTTTCTAGTTAACATTGCTCT
>NW_007726965.1:219864-222784 GCF_000696425.1 Galeopterus variegatus
TGACTAAAGAAAAAGAGAGACCAGTGCATTTCTAAATAAACTTTCTAGTTAACATTGCTCTGCAAACAAGATGCAGAAGGGCCTGTCCAGAAGATTCGGATCTTCCAGTAGATCTCAAAGCCTTCTTTAACTGGTTGTTTAATAATCTCTTCATCCTCATCCTAATTCTTCTTCTGTCACCTTCTCCTTCATCCCCCTCCTCATTCATGCATATAGTTTGGGAGACATATCAGCTTTTTATGGGAAGATTAGAAATCCCCTGTATAGAGCAATGCTCTCAGTTAAAAACAAAATAGATTTTGTTATTAAAAGGACAATTAAAATTTTTAAGTAGTTTTAATAATGTTATAAATCATGACAATTATATCCACAGGGATTTTTACTTTGCTGTTTCTTGACCCCCAAAAAAAGTTTTAAGGAAATTAAGATTTATTTGGTCAAAACATTTGACATTTACTTTATTACTCAGTGCACTAAATTGTCTCTAAATAAATTCTATACTGATCTGACTTTCCCCATGAAAATCTGTACAGTGAACTCCTAGTTTATTATGCCTACTTGAAAAGGGTAACTTAATAAGGCATCAGTACAAATACTTAATTGTGCAATGGCTATCGACAATGCCTTTAAACAGTTGCATATTTGCCAGATTTAGCTAATGGAAGTAGAATTGCCACTTAATGTCTCAGCTTGCAGTGGTGGAAAATAAATTGTATCTGACATTCCTTTGGCTTTTAAAGGACATACTTAGATAATATTTACAGTCAAATTGATCTATTGTTGCATTTGTGTTTTCTTGGGTTAAAGAAAAGGGGGATCAAATGGGTTCTAAAGGATAATATTTCTTTGTATCTGCTCAGTTTGGAATGATTTTGCATGCACATGCCTCATTTAGCAGGTGTCTAACCAAAGTCTAACTATATGAATGGAGAGTGGACATTTCAATCAGGTGAACAGCTGTTTTACCTACAGCTCAAAGACCCAGGCATGTGGAAGATCAGTTTGATCAGTGAGCTCGATTGCTCACTTTTCGTGGAGGTCATGTAGACAGAACTTGCTTCACTAACCCACCTGATACATTAAGTATTGAAGTATCTTTTTCAGCTGTTGTAACTAAGAAGAAGACATTAAAGGAGAAATTAAAAGACCTAGGATACCCCTACTTCCAACCCCCTCTTACCTAAGGGAGCTCAAGTTTTGCCCCACCGGACATAGCTTGCTCCACCTGAGAAGAACCTTTGCAGACACAACATTACCTCTGAAATCCTTAAGTCCTTCCCTCATCCTTCCAGACTTTCTCCATTATCCTTGGAATACATGATTAAGATATAAGGTGCAACCCTGAGGAGGATGAGGGGGGAGAAATGAGAAAGACATTGAATGATTGCATGAATTTACTGTATCCGCAAGGAAATATTGTGATTAATTGGATGTTTGCAAATTTTTGTTTGCTTGACTTCAGGAAAAAAAATTATAATTAGATGTCCTTTTTATTTTAGTTATGTAACAGTTAAATGAGATAATACTCATGAAAGCAATTTTAAAACCCTTTTAATTGTACGAAGAGGCATCCACATGTAAGGAAAAAATCAGAGAAGGCATTTTAAGATCCTTCTTTGGAGAGAACATGCACAATGCAGAGGTGAATCTGAAACTTTCTTAGTGAATCTCCTTCATTAACCCTGACACATAGAATCCGATATGAGTCATTACAAACCATGTACCACTGTGCTCGCAGACAAAGAGCAGAGTGGGAAGAGTTAAGCTGGTCCTGCTCTGAACCGCCAGGGCCTCAAAACTTGGTTCGGATCTAATGTTGAGGAATTGACTTGAATCTACTTTTATTTCAGCATTATATTTGAGATCACATTTCTTTAGAAGCCCAACCAGCCTTCACCAAGGCTTAAAGGAAGAAAGGGAAGCTAGCAGATCTTTCTCCATATTGTGCCAGACAGAGACGTTTCTTGCTTCTCTCACTCTCTTGTGGCTATTACCAACAAGTCAAAAGATAACAACTGTTGACAAGGATGTGGAGATAAGGGAACCCTTATACATTGTTGGCAATACAGCCACTATGGAAAACAGTATGGAGATTCCTCAAAAAATTAAAAATAGAACTATCATTTTAGCCAGTAGTCGCACTACTGGGTGTATAGCCAAAGGAACTGAAATCAGTATGTCGAAGAGATACCTGCACTCTTATGTTCATTTCAGCATTTTTCCCAATAGCCAAGATATGAACTCAACCCACTGTCCATCAAAGGATGAATGGATAAAAAAGATGTAATATATATATATATATATATATATATATACACACACACACAATGAGGTAATATTCAGTCTTAAAAAAGAAGAAAATCCTATCATTTGGAACAACATGGATGAACTTCGAGCACATTAGGTTAAGTGAAATAAGCCAGACACCAAAAGATGAATACTGCATGACCTCTCTTCTATGTGGAGTTTAAGTTAAAGTCATAGAAACAGAGTAAAATGGTCATTACCTGAGGCTGGAGGATAGGGAGATTGGTGAGATGTTAATCAAAGAACACAAAATTTTGGTTAGATGGGAGAAAGTTCAAGAGATCTATTGTACATCATGGTAGCAACAGTTAATAACAATATGTTGTATATTTGAAAACTGGTTTAAAAAAAAGTAGATTTTAAATGTTCTCATTACAAAAAATAAAGATGTGAGGTAATGCATATGTTAAATAGCTTGATTTAGCCATTCTACAATGTACACATATATCAAAACAGCGTGATGTACACTATAAATATATACAATTTTTTATTTGTTGATTAAACAAATTTTTTTAAAAGAACCTGACTATAAAACAGAGAAATTGGGTTCCAGGAGAGAAGAATGGCTAAATGCAGATCCAGGCAGCAAAGGAACAAATCATGCAAGGGTAAG
>NW_007726965.1:223284-291486 GCF_000696425.1 Galeopterus variegatus
CCCAAACGACTCAATTTCTCTTCCCCAAGGCTGCCCCAATGGCTTACAGAGGAAGAATTAAGGTAGTTTGAGTCCTCGAGATCAAGAAGGAGGAATGAAGGGCATTCCTGGCCACTAGGAATACACTGGGTGGCCTTCCTTCAGAAATGGAGAAAAACTACTTACGACAATACTGCTTTTTACTGTGAAAAAGGTGATTAGGGAAGAATTTATAAAAGGAGTTTGCATTTTGGGGACTCTTGTTTATGGAGCAATTCTAAGTCCATAAATTTGTATTTTTCAACTTAAAATTAGTATTTTTGTAGGAAAAAAAATGCAGATGAATGGATCATGTACTTTGGCCCTGCTTCTCCTTCAGGATGTCAGTATCTTTTAGCTCAAGAACCTAGATGCCATAGGTCAGCTGGTGGTAAGCAATCACAGAGGAGGGTTTAATTCACTCTTATGAGTGAGATCCCATCCTTGAAAGCAACATATAGAAAATTTTACAAATACCAAGTACTATAGCCAAAGTATACAATAGCTTAGCAGACTTGACTTTGCTAAATTCATTATTTTACATGATTACATTCAACTGATAAAGAAAGGTGAAGATTAGATTGTTTTATATACCTGAAAAGAAAAGCTTTTTTCAGCATTTCTTACCTTCATATCATATAATGCCTCTAGGTAGGCAAACAGGATAAATTTTATCCTTAGTATGCTAAAGGGCATTTTTAAAGTCCAATAATACCGCAAAAAAATCAAAAGTGCCAAATGTTTACATAATTGAGTTGAACAACTGTTATTAAGTCAGTGGCAAAGGTTATCTTTTTCGATAGTAGNTTCACTCTTATGAGTGAGATCCCATCCTTGAAAGCAACATATAGAAAATTTTACAAATACCAAGTACTATAGCCAAAGTATACAATAGCTTAGCAGACTTGACTTTGCTAAATTCATTATTTTACATGATTACATTCAACTGATAAAGAAAGGTGAAGATTAGATTGTTTTATATACCTGAAAAGAAAAGCTTTTTTCAGCATTTCTTACCTTCATATCATATAATGCCTCTAGGTAGGCAAACAGGATAAATTTTATCCTTAGTATGCTAAAGGGCATTTTTAAAGTCCAATAATACCGCAAAAAAATCAAAAGTGCCAAATGTTTACATAATTGAGTTGAACAACTGTTATTAAGTCAGTGGCAAAGGTTATCTTTTTCGATAGTAGGTAGTCTGGATAAATAGTAAAACTATTTCAAATTCCTATGGAGTTTCCACTAATAGTTAAACTTCCATTCCTATAACTAAGAAATGCCTGAGGGGATAATAACAATTTTCTCTTCCTCCTTCTGTTTTTCTAAAAACTAATAAAAAAAAAATCACAACAAGGAGTAATGAAAATCTTCAGAATGAGGTCCCATGTACACACTGTAAGAAGGCAAGGTTTATGAGGATCTTCTTATTCCAATCGGGGATTGTCTAAAGTGGTGGATTCTGTTGTAAACAGTATTAGAAAGAGACAGGTTTAGAGCAACAGAATTTCATCCTAATTCAGAAGATCAGAACATGAAATGAATAGGTTAGAAAAACCTGATGGGGTTAAGGAAGGATGAAAGGAACACAGAAAAAAATCATGTTTTTAGGCCAAGTTTATGCTGTCAAAATAAATAGAGGAAAGTAATAATTCTAGGACACCATCACTGTAGTTAATAAACACACAATTAGGATAATTTAAATCAATCATTTTCAATCAAAATTTCTTTTAATCAGCTAACTAGACTAACTCTCCTGATCACAAACTCACAGAGTGACCAATTCGGGAGGGGTCTTTGGGATCATTTACTCTATTCTTTCCATTGTGCAAAGACAAAACTACAACCCAGGAAAAAGAAGTGGTTTACCCAATGTTGCCCAGCAACCTGATGGACAGATCTGGGCCTAGAACCCAGTCCTCCGGGCTGATGCTCTTTATAGTATACTCCAGAACCTCTTTCCCAAAGAAAAGCAACAGCTTCTGACGGTTATTAAGATCTTACTATGTCTTAACAACTATTCCAAGAACTTTCTGGGGATTTGCTCTTTCAATCCTTACAACAATAAGAGTTGGGTTCTGTTACTATCTCCATTTTTAAAATGGAGAAACTGAAGCTTATGCTAAATAATTTACCCAAAGATACATAGCTAAAGTGGCAGAGCCAAAATTTGCATACTCTAAAAATGAGTTGTGAACCCCAAATGTGAGTTATATACACTTGAGTGATGCTAACAAGATTGCTGACCTTGAGTGTTGCTGAAAAATCAGTTTAATTTCCAAAAGAGGCTATCAGTTAAACATGACGTCTAATGTTCTTGTCTGTAATCCTCAAAGCACAAGAGCAGCAACACAAGAAGTACACCTGCCATACGTATGCATCAGGGCTTCCTCTGTCAGGCACAGGTAGGTGCTAGGAGGATGTGAAGATGAATAAAAGGTGGCTTCTTCTCAAAGAATTCAAGATCTAACAGCAGAAAATTAGACGTGCTTATAAAGGCTAAGTATGGTACAAAGCAGCATAGGGAGGATCTCAGAAGAACATACAACTAAGCCCTACAAGGATTACATAAGAAAAGACTGCAGTCCTCTCTGAGGACATTTGTGGGGTACAGATTTGAACATCAATACCTGTGTACAATATGTGGTGATCAAATCAGGTTAATTCGTATACTCATGTTTACAAAACGTGATCAATCTTTGTGACCCTTATCCAATTTCTCACTAACTCCCCTCCTCCTCCCCCTTTCCCACCACTTATAACACAGTTCTGTTCTTTCTTTTTTTAAGTTCAACATATTGTTGCTATTGTTGTTTCTATGTTTCCTTTCCTTCATTTTTTTCCTTCCTTCCTTCCTCCCTTCCTTCCTTCCTTTCTTTATTTTAGCTCTCACGTATGAGTGAGGACATATGGTATTTCTCTTCCTGGGCCTGCCTTCCTTCCTTCCTCCCTTCCTTCCTTCCTTTCTTTCTTTATTTTAGCTCTCACGTATGAGTGAGGACATATGGTATTTCTCTTCCTGGGCCTGGCTTATTTCATCCAACATAACTTTCTCTAAGTTCATCCATGTTGCTGCAAATGGCAGAATTTCGTTCTTTTTTATGGCTCAGTAGCATTTCATTAGGTGTATATACCACATTTTCCTTACCTAATCATATGTCAATGGACCTTCAGGTTGGTTCCAACTCTTGGCTACTGTAAATAGAGCTGCGATAAACATGGGAGTATATGTATCCCTTCAACATGATGATTTCCATTCCTTTTGGCATATACCCAGCTGTTCTTTCTGCAGTTGTTTGAAGAAATGCCATCCCATTTTCCATAATGGTTGTGCGAATTTAGTCTCACCAACAGTGTAGGAGGGTTCCCCTTTCTCTGCATCCTCGCCAGCATTTGTTATTCTCTTTTTGATTATAGCCAGTCTAACTGGGGTGAGATGATAGCGCAGTGTGGTTTTGATTTGCATTTCCTTGATACTTAGTGATGTTGAGCATTTTTTCATGTGTCTGTTGTCCATTTGTATATCTTCCTTTGAGACATACCTATTCATTTCCTTTGCCCATTTTCTAATCAGGTAGAGATTGGGTTTTTAAATCAGAGTTTGTGGCTGTTTTAATTCCTTTATTCTTTCCTTGCTGTTTCAAATGCCACCCCTTCCCAGTGTCTACCTCCTCCCAGACCCACATGTTGCCTTTTCTCTCCACCCACACAGAGTACGGTGCATTTTACATATCATAAAATTGAACCACTTCAGCTGCACAATTCGATGATTTTTAGTAACTCTATTGAGTGATACAACCATCACCATAAATCAGTTTTAGAACGTTTGTATCACCCCATAAGATGCCCCAGGCCAATTTACAGTTAATGCTCATTCCCACCTCAGCCCAAGCAGCCACTTATCTATTTTCTCTCTTTTTTTCCTTTTCTGGACATTTTATGTGAATAGAAACATATAATGTGTCATCTCTTTTTTCACTTAACATAATAGTTTTGATGTTTGACTGTGATGTAGCATTTGTTAGTATTTTGTTGCTTTTTATTGCTGAATGTTATTACATTGTATGGATATCCCACATTGTGTTTATTCATTCACGGACTGGTGGATATCTTAGCTGTTTCCAGTTTGGGGTTCTTACCAGTAATGCTGCCTTGAACATTGTTGTGCAAGTCTTTGTGTGATTATATGTTTTCATTTCTCTTGGGTCTATACCTAGGAGAGGAATTCTTGGATCATATGAGAGTTTTATATTTAACTTTTTAAGAAAATGCAAAACTGTTACCACAATGGATGAGCCATTTTACCTTCCCACCAACAATGTGTAAGTATTCCTATTTCTCCACATCCTTGCCAACATTTGTTATTCTCTTTTTATTTATTATAGCCATTCTAGTTAGTATGGATCATTTCCCTGATGATTAATGATGTTGAGCATATTTCATGTGCTTATAGCCATTCATATATCTTCTTTGGAGACACATCTGTTTATATCTTTTGCCCATTTTTGTCTGGGCATTTTGTCTTCTTACTGAGTTCTAAGATTTCTTCATAAATTCTGCATGCAAGTCCTTTATCAGACATGTATTTTGCAAATATTTTCTCCCAGTTTATTGCTTATCTTTTCATTTTCTTAATGGTGTCTTTCAAAAAGCAAAAGTTCTTAATTTAATGAGGTCCAATTTATTAATATTTTATTTTATAGACATCATATCTAAGAAATATTTGCCAATCTCAAAGGTCTCAAAGACTTTCTTTTATGTTTTCTTCAAAAGATATTGATGTTTTAGCTTCTACTTTAAGTCTATAATCCCTTTTGAGTTAATTTTTGTGTACAGTATGAGGTAAGGGTCTAAGTTCATCTTTTCACATGTGGATATACCATTCTTTGAACAGACAACCCTTTCCCCAAAGAATTGTCTTGGCATCTTTGGCGGGGGGGGGAGTCTGTAGCAATCTGTTCCATTGACCTATATTCCTCTTTTTCCCAGTACCATACTGTCTTGATAAGTGTAGCTTTATAGTAAGTTTTGAAATTGGGAAGTAAACACTCTACATATTATTCTTTTTCAAATTTGTTTTGGCTATTCCAGGTGTTTTATGTTTTCATATGAGTCTCAGAATCTGCTTGTTGTTAGGAATAGGGATAAAACAGATTGCTTTTAAAGCATTCAAAACACCAAAAGTCTTGGTATACCCTTCTTCCATGACAATGAGGCCTTACCTGTCCTGTGGTTACTTCACTAAAAAAGACCACAAAAATGAGTCTTCTCAAAACAAGATCAACTTTAAGGCAATTTTGGCTCTTGTCTGTTCCAACAATCCGGAAACACCTTTCGATCAAAAATTAACATGCACACTCCCATACACAAAAAAATATAGTCTCTGTTAGAGCATCCATTGAAATAGAATATACTCTTAGTACTTGGCACGAGCCCCGTCACACAGTAAGGGCTCCATAAATGGCAGCTATTGTTGATACTTCTGGAGCAGATCTGGCCACTATCCTCATACTTACCACCCTCAATATTTATATTATCTACCTGCTTTTAGAGCTGCTCTGTCCAGTAGGGTAGCCACGAGCCACATGTGGGTATTTGAATTTGTATTAACTAAAGTTAGATACAATTAAAAAGGAGTTCCCACGGTACACTAGCCACATGTTAAGTGCCTAACAGCCACATGTGGATAGCAGCTACCCTGTCAGACAGTGCAGAGAACATTTACCTCCGTTCTATTGGGTGATGATGGTTTAGAGAATTACTGTATTCCTGATGTTTTCACTAATTTTCATGAACAAGAGTAAAATTTATGTGAACAGTGCTAAATTTTAGAGGTTTCACTTTTTTAATTTATTTATCAATTTTTTTTTTTTTTTTTTTACATTCTAAGGTTTCGTTGAGGAACAGTTGGAGGGAGGGGGGAGAAGAGAAGGGTAAAGGAAATAGGGTGGGAGTACGAAGGAGGGAGAGTGTGGTCAAGGCCCATGGCCCTTCCCTGATTCTGGCAGGGGAGACCAGGGGGGTTCCGGCAGTGGCTAAGTGGTCATCCCTGGACTGGATGCAGATGTCAGGGGGGTATGGCTAAGGCTGTCAGCCCCCACTTCCTGTGGTATCTTGGGGGTCATGATGTGACTGGGGCCTTCGGCCCCCCACCACCTTAGCTTGGGAGCGTAGGGTGCTTCCTGTGGCAGCTCGATGGTCATCTCTGGGCTGGTTGCAGATGACAGGGGGGCATGTCTGAGGCCCTCAGCACCCCACTGCTCCAGCTGTGGAGCCCTGGGCAATTCCAGTGGTGGCCAGGTGGTAGTGACTGGACTGGATGTGGTATTCAGGGGGGCATGGTTGAAGCCCACAGCCCTCTCCCTTTCCTGGCTTTGGAGCCCAAGGGGCTTCCAGTCCTTCTAGGCTTTGTAGGTGTTCTTTGGTGAAGTGAGACTTTTACTAGTTAATATCAGACTTTGTCTCTAATCTGTGGGTCTTTTGTTTTTTCTTTCAGTTCTGTGTTGGATTATTTGCTGTTCCTAACACTTAAACTCTGCACTGGAACTAATTTGTTGTCCTTTGCTTACTTCTAAAATGGGAGAACTTCCTGTGGAGACAAGTACTTGAGCCTTGTGGTTGAGCTGAATTGTTGCTTTGCTACTAATTCCTTGGGGAAGGCTTTCTGTGCAGCTCAGGTTTTAATGGTTGACTTGATAGGTACTTCTGGGTCTAGTGAAATCCAGTACATCCGAGTTGTGTAGAAACTCTGGTCTGGCCTGAGTCTTTTCAGCAAAATTTACCCCCTGCAGTTCTATATTCCAGACCAGTCTCCACTGAGTTGTCCTACACTGATTGGGGAGTTGATGAGCTGTCCCTGCTATGTCCCAGTGTTCCCTGGTGGGCCTGTCTCCCCTACCACCTGCACTCCAAACACTTCCCATGGGGCAGGCCATGCGCCGGTCCCTTGTGATGACTCACTGGCCTCTGAGTGGCTCCTTTTTTTTCAGTTGTTGTGGCTTCTTGGTCTCATGTGGGTCCACAGGAATCCTGTTAGTAGTCTTACTGGCTTAGGGGCCACGGCCCCTGAATGGCTCCTTTTTTCATTTATCTGTGGCCCCTTCCTCCTACATGGGTCCATGAGAACCAGGTTAGTGATCTTGCTTTCCTGGGGGCCACCAATGCCCTCTCCTTCCCTGCCACCTCCAAGCAACATCATAGGAAGGGCACAGCTGTGGCTTTTGCTAGTTCTTGCTCCATGCACTCACCTGGGCCAGCCTTAAAGTGGCCAGGGCTCAAAATGGTGGGAGCGATCCTTTCTTTCTCTCATCACGGCTTCTTCCACCTCCATTCACTCCATACATCTCTCTTCCTCTTCCCCTGAGCTCTAGTGGCCCCAGCTTGGCTGTCGTTGTTTTTCAATAGTTGTAAATTGGTTGATTTGTGAAAGAGAGTGATGCTGGCGACAGTCTTTTCTGCCTTCTTGACTGGAAGCCAGGTTTCACTTTTTAGACATGTTTTCGTAAATCACATGTCAGTTCCTGACATTTTAGTTTCCATTATTTTTTCATTCGGCTCAAGTATTTTATCAAAAAAGTTGAAGCTTCCCATCCTTCTAAGAACTCAGTTTCCTGAAAATGTCTTTCCATTGCCTTCACATGCAAACGAGAGCATGGCTGGACATACAATTCTGGATGATTGTCTTTTTTCACTAAAAACTTAGTGGACATTGCCCCATTTCTTTGGACAAATCTGATGCCAGACTTTCCTTATTAGATACCCTATTCTTAATTCCTAGGTTCTTATAGAAAAGTTTTCTTTCCTTTAAATTAAAAAAATCAACTGGGACATACCTTAAAGTGTTGTTTTTATGAATTTTGCCTGGTACTTGGGAAGCATTCTTTCTTCAAACTCTCATGTCTATTTTTCAGTGCAGATAAATTTTCTCTCATTATCTCTTATTGCATCTCCTCCACCTGTTCTGTTCCATTCTTCTAGAATCCCTATTATATGTACCTAGAAACTCTGAGATTCTTTCTGCATGTCTTTATCTATTCTCTATTCCTATTTAATTACATTCTTTCACCAAAATCTTGGAAAATTTCTTGAGCTTGTCTCCAGCTTCACTGTTTAAGACTTTGTTTTTTATTATAACCAATCTGCAATTCACATCTTCCTTTTTATTTTCACTTGATCATTTTAGTTTTTTATTATCTTAAAGAAATCTTTCCTGATCTGATATTATTACCTTTTTGAAAAAACATTGCAGAATTTTACTGATAATATAAAATAGAGATTTTCTCAAGTTTTCTCTCACTCTTTTCTGTAGCTCTGATTATTGCGGGGATGACTGCTCTGCTTCCAGCCATTTAATGGTGTAGAACATGAACTTTCTTGTGAGAACTGGGCTCAAATTTAGTTCTGCTACTTAAGTTCTTTAATCTCAGAGGGCCTCTGCTCATTTAATGTGATGTGCACATAATTTTCTGATTTTAGGGTTGTTGTGAGGATTTTAAAAGACAGTTTCTGTCAAATGTTTGGCACCCAGTTAGGGATCAATAAGTGTTAGCCATTATATTACTGGATCTTTTCATGTTTGCAATAATTTCCTCTATATGTTCATTCCATATGCTTGTCTAGACTTAGGAATTGACATGGAGTTTAGCAGAGACAATGCTGGCTTCTATATGCATGTTTTAGGCCCAAACGAAGGAATGGGGGAACCTTTAGAAATTCTGTAATTCGCTTTATTAGATCTACAGTCCAGTTGCCAGTGTAGAGAAGAGGGAGAGGTATACTCTACCACTACATCAAAAAGCCTTCTCTGTGCATGAAGGTAATTAATACAGGGTCCCCTCCCTTCCCTGGCATGTCTACCCTCATTAGAGCCCTCAAGATGTGCCACTGTTTGCTCCCCACTTTAGCAGGGCCAAAAAGAACCAGATATACATAGCACAGTCTACAGTGTCCCCACTTTCTTTAGACCCTAGGACATCATGCCTTTCCCCAAGATGCTCTTAGGATCAAGACCCCTAACAACTTCCTGAGCCCACCTTCACCTGCAGCTTCTGCCACTCTGAGATGCATGGTCCGGGGTGATCCACTAGAGTGCCCCTTCCAGTGGTTCCCCAGGCTAACTGCGGTTTAATCATCTTTCCCCTCAGTCCAATAATATCAACATGGCTTAAAGAACCTTTTTAAAGTTTCTAGCCTTTCCCTTACTTCCAATTCTGGTATTGACAGTCTCCTTTCCCCTCCCCCTACTGCCATTTTTCGATTCCTTAGGCCTTTACCATGCACATTTGGGATTGAAGGAGCTAAATAACAGACTCATATCTCCATCTTAATCAACTTACTTTTTAACCACAATTTTACAAACGTGCTATGTGGAAAAAGAGACAAATAATGGTAGACAAATAATGGTTATTGATATTGATCTTGTTTATGAAAACTTCAGCCAAAAATGGTAATTATACCTATGTCTTTATGTAGCATTGCCTTTGCTTCAGTCAAAAACAAATAAACAACAACAACAACAACAAAAAACAATGTCCAAATTCTGCTTGGGGGAAAGTGCTGCCCTAAAACAAGCTATCTACTCACAGTCATGGTTGGTTAAAAGCCAGCACAGTGTAGGCCAACTCCAATCTTTATCCTTTTTTCAGGATGTATGCTGGTGTCTGAAAGTAAGCCATTGAGCTGAACCAGTCAGTACCATTGTGGGAACAGAAGCACTTTCTTCACAGCTGCACTAGGCTGCCCAGCAAGATGTTCCAGTCAATGTTCAGTTAGAAGTGATCTATTCTGTTATAAGGCAAGAAGTGCCCAGCTGATCCATTTGCTGGTCTAGTGGGTTACTACCAGATAAACAACAGAAATACCATAGAGAGGAACTGTTTTGGCTGCCTTCTACAAACACAGCCTGCCTGCTACTACTGAGCCTGTGCAGCCCAAGCCACATAAATCTTTTATTAGAGAATTAAAGAGAAGGCATGAGAAGAGAAGACGAGAGGGAGACTCTACAAAGTGACTGAGCCTGAAAGAGAAAAAGGCCTGGCAGAGAGAGGGGCAGAGACAGAGCACTAGGACAGGGATGAAACACGGGGCAGCAGCTGTAGAGATCAGAACCCCTTTTATTCCTGATCAATCCTTCAAGAGCTTCTTCTGCAGGGCAAACTCACTTCTCTCCATGGAAGCCCAGAGAGTCATGGAGTTCATTTTAAAACTAGTGAAAATAAGCTGGCTGCTGCTAGGAAGTCCCTTTTAAACGGATGAATTCTGACCATCCCATCACTGAAACAGGCAACCCCAGCTCCACCAACCATGTATCTGCCTTCTCAAAGTATCTCCACAGATCACAAAGCCAACACCAACAGACAGCCCAGGGCAAGAACCAGGCAAGAGACACACTCGTTCCATATAGATCTGTACTCAGACTTGTCTTAAATTGGGTTTTCTCTGGTGGGATCATGAGAGAAGACAGCAAAACCTGATGATAAGGCCTCAGCTCAGGTCCCGCAGATACATACAGAAGGAGCTACCCGACCAAGGCCACTCTCTGCCTCTTCTGAGATAAGCGTGGCATCCAGGGAGCTGCTCAGGCCATAAATAACCCACAAAGCCCACTGGTATTAGAGTGTTGTGAGAGACTGATGATTCATGCCCCATCCTCACTCTGTTTCAAAATCCCAATTGAAAGAAGACATTTAGGGCCATAATACTCAAGGAAAGTGCACCAGAACTGAGTGACAACCCTGGATTTTAATGTGACTAGTTGTTATACTGAATTTGGTTAACTGGGCAAATGTATTTGGGACATAATACTAAGAAGCACATCACTCTACTTAAAAGAAAACATTTTCCTTGAACAGTGAGGTCTCATCATAAGTGGATTTAATTCAAATTACACTACATGAGCTGGAGAGAAAGAGAAATCGTAATTTAAATGGTGCCATTCTGCTCCAACACATGCCTCATGCGGGAGCAAAATGGGAGCTACAAACCCACTGTTCACTTGGTTGGTAAGCCTCTCCTGCTGGAAGCAGCTTGCTACTTCTGCGGATGATTTCAGGGCTGTTCAGGGATCTTTTTGACCACCCACAACTGTTACCCCATGTGCAGACTACAGCTAAACTCATTTTAAAAGGGCTTTAATGATTAGGAACTCGGTTCACCATATCTTATTGCAGGGCTCCTTGTACTGTGCTGAGCTTTCTAAGCACCTGGAGATCTTGTTAAATACAGGTTCTGTTTCTGGGGCAGAGTCCGAGATTCCTCATGTCTAACAAACTTTCAGGTGATGCCAGTGCTACTAGGCCACAGACCACAATTTGAGTACACAGGCTTATTATATGGATTTAGATATACAACATTCGACACATAGCAAATATTTACTGAACATCTACTATGTGTGTCAAACACTGTGATATTTGTTGATGATAGGACATGAAAGACACTGATCCTTATCCTCAATATGTTCACAGTCTAGTTTGATATAAGTTCTGCATGAAAATAGAAATCTGCCCCCAAAAAGCATGCTTTAAATTAACCCTTAACTCTAACATGAGTATAGTACTTTCCCAGTTACGAAGGATTTCTTTTTGAATCCTGTCTCATTTAACAGCTCTAACACAGGGTCTTGCTTTTCCCTCCATAGTAAGATGTTACAGGTTGCTTTTTATGTTGGCATTGCTGCAAACATACTCCCAGTGATGAGAAAGAGCTTCTCACTGCTGCATTTCATGGATCATTGAATACTAAAAATAATTAAATGTTGCTTTTTATGTTGGCATTGCTGCAAACATACTCCCAGCGATGAGAAAGAGCTTCTCACTGCTGCATTTCATGGATCATTGAATACTAAAAATAATTAAATAAAAGCTATTCAGAAATGTGCCTGCTGCATGTGCACAAGTGTGTGATCTAGTAAATAAAGCAAGTTTCGACTTTTCATAACCTATGTAGAGTAGTGGAAAACCCAAGAGGACATATCTCTTTTCTAGTACGGGGTCTTCTGCTGACTAGCTGTGTAACCACATGCAAGTTAGTTAACCTCTAAGGACCTCAATTTCCTCATCTTTGAGGAAGGAGCTGGACCAGGCGACCTCTGAGGTCCTTTTCAGTTCTACAATCCTATGATTCTATGACCCGCCCACCTTGAATTTGCTATAACCTGTGTTTTAGATCCCAAAGACAGATCTTTTCAACAGCATCAGCACAACCACACCTCCCCCTGAGCCTTCGCTATGCTGGTTCACACAGCAAAGCTTTGAAATTCCCAAATACTGTAAGCTCCAGTCTGCCAGTGCATTGTAGAGCTGCTATTTCACAATTCAAGTAGTCAGCTATTGACTCGTGGCAATCTATATCTGCATTAAAATAGGGAGTTTTGGATTAATGTGGAGCTGAAAGCCCGACTGAGGCTCTTTGCTGCCAGCCTGTCTCTGTAATTGCAGCATGGATTTCACCAACCACAAAGGGCAAAATGAATGTGATCATCCCCAGTAGTCGATAGCCCATCGATTTTTCCTTTTGACTCTATGATTTGCACAAATATTGAAGCTCATTTTTTAAGCAAGGAGGCTTATTAATCTACATTCTTCAGAACCAGTGGCCCCTTCAGTGAGGTGAATTCTGAAGGTTACTTAATATGCAAGACATGAGAAGATTAGTCACATTAATTTTTTTTTTAGTTCTTTTTCACATACACATGTGCACACACACACTCATGTCCTCACTCTTATTTAAAATTGGGATTCCACGTACATGCTGGACCTTCATGCTCGTTATCATGCCATTATGCGTCTGATTGTTTAGGAATGATTGGGCAGGAAATGTTGGCAAAACTCATTCTGGTTTGTGGTCGCTGTTTTGTTGGTTAGGTTTCGTTTTTCATTCACCCCTAAGGTTGTAAACAGAATGTGTACAGCAACACCTGTGGTTCCTAAGATGGAACACTGATCCAGGGCCATTTCTTCCCTGAGTGGAGGCTATTAATCTGCAGTAACAAATACATGTTAAGCCAAAGAAACAAAGGCAGCTCCTGCAGAGTTCAATTGTGGTTACTGCAAACCATACCAGTTCTTTGAATTTCTTGTGATACATTTTCCATTTTATGTTGCTTCTGGTTGCTTATCCTCTGATCATTTCTCTAGTCTGTTGCCTCCTTAATTTTGCTAGAAATTCAGACTCTGAATGGTTTGAAATCACATGCGTCAGATTTGTTTTTGTGTGGTTTGTTGTGAAACATAGTGGCCTTCTCTCTTCTAATAGCTCTAGCTTTTGAAAATAATCAATAATGATAAAAACTTGTCATCAAATCCCATCAGATTTTTCCTCTGGAAAATTTCCCAGATCTGGCCCTATTTTCAAACCCAACTATAGATGAGCTGTTTTTGTTGCAAGGAACAGAATTTAACTTGTTCATTTCAGACAAAGATGAGTTGGAGGACAAGGAGACGTGTAGGAATAAAGATGATAAGAATCTTGACCATGCAGATTTGGCCACAGAGCAAGTTTCAAAATAATCAGAACTTGCCTGGGGAACTTGAAGTTCCTTCAGGATCCAATACGACTCTAGTGACCAAAGTATCTTGACATCAGGAGTTTATTGATCACAGCCTATATCCTACCCTAGAGTGATTCTGCTTCCCTCTATGTCCTCTCAGCTTTCATTCTGACTTTTATTTAACTCTTTCTCTTTTTCTCAAGTTCAAATAAACCAAGTCACAATATCTAATTGTTCAGCCACCTCTACTAGACATAGCTTTTGTACCAGACCGTCGTATTGGCCACTAGTCAAGTCCATAGACGGACTAGTCTAAGATCAAGTATCCATTCCTGATCCAATAAATAGCCCATATCAACATAATGACTTACGTGGAAAAGAGTCCTTTTAAACTCTTGTTTAAAGGGTAGCAGGAACTCTTTGTGAGGGAAATATAGGCAAGGCATCATACTGAGGCTTGGCCTACCCATCACGCCTATGGCCTGAGTTTAAACCCACATTATTGCCTACCTAGACCTTTGCAATAATCTCCTACTAGAACTCCAATGCCTAAAGTCTATGCCATTTAATCCATTCTCAACGGTGGTAATAACCTTGGGAAAGTCTCTAACATCTCTGAACTTTAGTTCCCTCATCTATTAAATGCTTATGATAGTTGAGAAGACTTGAAGAGAGAATGTATGTAAAGTATTTGGTCATTTTTATTACTAAATATCCTTTTCTGGTTCTAAGGATTATATTTGTTTATAAGATTCTCTCTCCCACAAAAAATGTGGGCTCCTTGAGGTCAAGGGCCAACTCTTATTCACCTCTTTAATCTCTCATCCCTAGACCAGAGCCTAGCACAATTAGCCCCTCAAGATATGTTGAATGAATGAAGAAGACATCATTCACATTCCAAGGAACTCTATACCAACCTAAGATGAAGATAACCAACTTCCTTCATTAATCAACTTTTCTTCATTTTCTTTGTAACAATTTGAAGCATCACTTCTCTATGTAAGAAAGTCTGGAACTGAGAAGATTGGTCACAAGTCCCTCTGTGCTAGGTAAGTGGAATGGGACACTTCATAAAGAGTACCCAGCTACAAAATTGTCACACGTCCCTTAACATCCTAACCTGCCAAACTCAGAGCAGACTCTAGAGATGTCTTTCAACCTTTTATTTTAAAAATGAAGAACCTAAGGCCCAGACAGATGATATGACTCATATGACTTTATAAGGTCATGATACTTGAAAACAAGTCATTAGTGTGGATTCCCACAGATGTATTTTACCAATGACTGGGCTTCCCTTCAACTCCAAGATGGTGTACATCCAATACTTACTCAACAAGTTTTAAGAACAATCCCTGTGCATACATAATTCCACTCCTTCTCTATTCATGTCCAGAGAGGTAAAGATACCACATTTTCCATCTCAGAAAAAGCGAATCTGAAGTAAAAAGCAGGTTTCCTCCTTCCACCACTGACCTAAGAGTAAAAAAACCTGTTTGAGTTGTGGCTTAGTTGCTTTATTTGGGTCCTAATTTTTACAGCCAGAAAATAAGAGAGTTGGGTTTGCACTATTATCTACATAGTGCACAGAAATTTGTCAATATGTAAAACTCCAATGAATTGATATTTTAATATTTTGTCCACACGGACACTTTAGCCAATTTGTTACTTTGTCCAATGTGTTTTCAACTAATCAATTTTTTTACCAAGTTGTCAGCTTCTGGAGAGTCATGGAATCTTTTGCTTCTTGCTCTAAAGAAAACCACATGGAGTTAATGGGAGTTGTGTCAGGACTCAAGGCTTCCTTCTCCCTTAACAATTTTCACTCCACTACTAAGAACCCATCAAGATAGCCAGGTTTAGCTAATGTGCTGCCTTAGTTCATTCATGCATTCATTCATTCATTCAGGGGCTTGAATGAGTGAGACTTTTAGGTGCAGAAATGAAGAAGATATCAAGATAGCCAGGTTTAGCTAATGTGCTGCCTTAGTTCATTCATGCATTCATTCATTCATTCATTCAGGGGCTTGAATGAGTGAGACTTTTAGGTGCAGAAATGAAGAAGACAATGTACCTGCTCTACAAGTGGACAGGGAGATAAATAATGAAAATATCCTGTGATAAGTGCTAGTAGAGATATATTCTATCAGGGACTAAGGGTGAAGAAAATGGTATAACATAAGGAGAGGGTCAAAGAAGCACAGAGGAGACAACCATTTAAGACATGCAGGTTGCATAGGAATTCACAGAGAGATGAGCAATACCCCAAGAGGAAAATGTGAAGAGGGAAGTTTTTTCTGCAGAAGAAAGGAAGAAGGGAGAGTTGGAAGGAATTCCAAGCAGACAGACCTGGCATTCAGAAGCATGAAAGGCCATGGTATTACCATGGAACCACAAAAAAATCAGAATGACAGGAGCATGGTACCCATTGGGAAAGGAGGGATGAGAAGGATCTGGTAATAAGGTGCAAATATTGTCAGCAGTCAGGTAAATTCCAAAGTGTCCTAACAGGGCCGTGAGAAAGACTTTGTGAGAATCTCAAACAGAGAGAGGAAAGGAGGTGGCCGGAGAATTATATTCCACAGAGGAGGCAGGGCAAGCTAGAGAAATCCTTTGAAGATAGATGATTCTATATATCAAAATAAAAGATGTCACTGTAAAGTGTGCACAAATAAAACCCAAACACAGTAGATCACTCTGGAATCAGAGTTATGAATGACAGAAAGAAGAGCTGGGAATGAAGGAAAGGGCAGGAAAATGTCAAGTCAGCAAATAGAGATCGTGAACTCCCTCCAGAAGAAGACAGGGCCCAGAGATGGTAACAAAATAACTCAAACTCGAAAATAAACTGACTATGCTCAGGGTGCCTTGCCAAATGCTATTTTAGACCTAATCAAGTGCTCCTCGACCTGACCAGGAAACATCATGATCCCAGAGAGAACAAAATGACCAAAGCTGAAGATGGCTGGCTACGGAAGGGGACTAAATAGGAAGCAAAGGGTGGGGTCTTTCTTTAGTATCCCAGAAAAGAAAAAAGAAGACCACATACTAAATTCAGTCCCTGACTCAGCCAGCAACAAGTCAAGAATTTTGATTGCAAAGGATGGAAGTGCCAAAGGAAAGCAAAAACACTATCCAAAGGGAAAACTTTCTGGATGTCTTGTCAGAGGAAGTGATCACCTGCAGGTGTAAATTCAGAAGCTGCAGAAAGGCCCCCTTCCCTGGCCACCCTGTGCAGCTGCCTCTCCCACAACAGAAACACACACACACACACACACACACACACACACACACACACACACACACACACATTTCTGATGCCTGAAATTCCTGTAATTATCACTCCACTCCTTTTGCCTGAACTTGACAGGATCTTTCTCACCAATTAAAATGTGAACATCCTGCAGGGAGGAGGGGCATGATGAATTTTATCTATCATTGTACATTATTAGAAATAAATGCACCTGATTATTTCTTAGGATAAGCAGAGATGGATAGAAAGGAGTTTTCAAGAGCACATTCCTCACTGGACAGAACTGATTCCTCTACACAGGTGGGATGAACACTTCTGTTCCAGTAAGGAAGAACTCCTCCTGGGGCGGCTGGTGACTAAAGATGCAATGCAACACCTTTGTGGTTCTGCCTTGGGGTGCCCTGGGTTCCATCTCTATAGCAAGGATGATCAACTGTCCTGACCTAAGCCAAACCTCCAGTGAGCCCCAGAATATACAAGATATCGGGCCAGGCAATGTTGGTAATATCAAGACAGCAAGATCTATGCTCTTCTAGAGCTTGGAATCTCATTGTGAAGACAAAACATAAGTATCTTGAAGGAAATCCACTAGGACAGGCAGTTCATGTTAAGTGAGGGATGGAAAGTTAAGCTCCAGGGTCAGGGAAGGGAGTGGTCACTTCCATCAAAGATAACGTCCCACTTCTCAAAGACAAGCCAGCCTCAGCTTTAGGATTTATGGCCTTGGTTCAAGACCAAGGGCTGAGTTTTCCTAGAAACTGCCATAAATGTAGCTGATAAATCCAAATGGATGTTTCCCAGGTTAGTTGCTCTCACCAAAAAAAAAAGGGGGTGAACATATGCTCATTCCATAACCACAGAGATGGGCATCTGGAGATTAGAGATAGATGATAGAGATGGATAAATGGATGGATGGATAGACAGACTGACAATCACCTCCATCCCTGCACGAGCTGCCGCTGTTCACTTAAGTCCTCCTGGCATCGGCCATTCTTCAGATCAGTTACTGCCCTGACTTAACTGGCTTGAGTTCGCTGGCTCCATGCTGGCTCCCTGCCCCAAGTTTTCCCTAACCTGACCACTAACACCTGCTGAATCCCCTGCTACTCCCTAATCCAAGAGCCAGGCCCCCTAGTAAGTTTCCCATCTAGCCCCTGGCTGCCTGTGTTGGACAGCATGGCCACAGCTTCAGACTGGACAAGACAACACATGGAAGGGAGAAATTTCTATGTAGCTCAGAAATAGCAGCCTCCCTGAAAAAGGCATCCTCATGCTGCCTAAGGCAGAATGTGACATAGGTAGCATTTGTATGTGCCATCTGCTCTATTCCATCTCCTCAACAGTCACATGGGGCAGAGAAGGGACGGGAGCTCAGCACTCCTGGACCATGAGGGCAAAGATAAAGGGAAATACAGTCGTTGTAACCCAGGCAGGACCTCCTGCCTCTCAACAGCTGTGAGGGAGTCCACAGCATATTGTATGTATAGGAAAAGAATTAAATTGCATCTAGTATTACAGATAGAGATAATTAATTAGCAATGAAAAAAAGGAAAAAATTAAAAGTTTGATTGATATCATCAATTTTATATCATCTCTTTCATGAACCGCCTACAACTTAATCTAAATTATTCACAGCAAATGAATGATTTTGAACATTCTAATTTACATTAATTTAAATGTTCCAGGCTTTGTATTATGATCATCTTAAACATCATTCACATGTTGCTCACTAGGCACAGTTTATTGCTGATGAAATGTAGTTTTCCATGCACAGTTTTCAAATAGTGGACCACGCTCCATCCTACTGAAGTTTTTCAAGTGCCTTATCCACCATACCTTTGTTGGGGATTCCCACTGACACAGACTTCCCCAGACCTGAGTCCCCCCACCGTCCCCTTCATCATTACCTCATGCCAAGTGGCTTGGGTATGGAGCAGTAAGGACAACACCGCTCCTCTATCACCCACTGGATGACGCTCAGCAAATGACAGATGAGTGAATCCCCAGGAGCTGAAACCCCTTTCAAAAGCAGGTAGCAAGGCTACCTGTATTTTTCAGTCTCACATTCACCCAGCCCTTACCTCTAATCATAACAACCCCCGCAACCCACAGACAACCTTTCCCCACAGACAACAAAGACAAGTCCTCACTCCCATTGTAAGCATTTTTTGAACCAGGGCATTAGGCTTTCTCAGAAGTCCTGCTGCCACCCTACGAGCTCTTAGCATGTGAATACCATTTCCTTTTTCTATCTCATGAGTATATATGTGTGTGCGTGTATATGTATATACAGACATATGTGTGTATGTATGTACATACAAGTCATCTGGGAGCAACCACTGGCTTGTAGGTAAGAGAAGATCAGAGAACCTTACATCCTCAGCCTAATGGCCAGGTAACTGTGTACTCAGGAGCCAGCAAAATTTGTAAGTTTTGCCCACTCTCAGCTTAGCTTTGGGAGTGTAACAAACACTGAGTTCAAAGGACACCCAGGACTCAGAGGAATTAAGGGGTGCCATCAGGAAGCTGATGAGTTTTGCCCACTCTCAGCTTAGCTTTGGGAGTGTAACAAGCACTGAGTTCAAAGGACACCCAGGACTCAGAGGAATTAAGGGGTGCCATCAGGAAGCTGATGACCACGGCAGCTGTCAGAGCTGAAAATTGGCTGCCTTGTGCCTCTTGGCCAGTGCCTGCACATCTGTGAAAGAAACCGGTCATGCTCGAATCACTCCTCTTTTGTCTTCCTGGATTTTAATCTTTCCTCCAAGCCCAGGGGTATATCAGGACATCAGAGAAAGAAGGAAAATATGATCTGTTTCCCCTTGCCCACACATCTCACTCCCATCTTCTACTATCAAACAAACCAGCCAAAGCTTAAAGCTGGAATAGGGGATTTTCCATGTCTAGAGTCTGTCACGCTCAAAACATTGACTTACCCATAAAAAGTTGTGGCTGCTGATAGCCAAGAATATTTCTAATCCAAAATTTAGAACAGGGACAGCCCATTTTAAAGAGAATGCTTTGCTTCACTGAGCATCCTCTCTTGCCTACCACCCCTTTCTGCAACCCCAGGCCCCTTGTTCTCCCATGTAAACTACCCAGTGCTCCCTTCGCCTGGATGACCTAAGCCTCTGCTGAGCATTCCCTCACTATGTCCACTCTCCCTTCAGTTCCTGAACCCTCTCCCAGTTACCTCTTAAGCAGCTTCAGAAAACTCATCTCTACCACAAGCCTTCCCAGGTAGATTAGAAAAGAGACTGGGTCCCACAAGCCTGGTAGGGGAGGAGGCCAGGACTCATAGGCAGGTCCAGGAGTTGGCTCTGCCATTAACTATCTGTGTCTCATCCACAAGTCCCTCCAGTGCCACCACCCACAGAATGAGAAGCTTGAACCCCAAAGTCCTTTCCAACCCTGAAGCCTCCTACCCCATGGCCCCACTCTAAAGACGCATTTCCCAGGCACTATTCTCCAATTTTAGAAAATCTCTACCTCATGCTCCCACATAACATGCATAACCCTTGCCTTGTTTTATTTCTGTGGACTCTTAAAATTCTATTGTTAATATATTTAAATAAATAAGAACATGACCAAAGCAGTTTGCTGCACTTAACATCTATATGACGTCCAGAAGAATTCTGATAATTTTAGTCAAATGGTCTGTGTTTATAATGCTGAGCTTGTGTATACACAGAAATACCTTGGTATTTTACCATGGATGGGCAAAACATTTACAACGTGACTCATTTGGAGGTTTTGCCATCAGGGAGACACGCTGATTGAGCTTTGAACATCTGCCCACCCCAGTATCTGCTGCTGTTGAAATAATGTTGAATGGCAAATATTCCTGATGATGATAAATTATCCCTTTATCCCCAGAGAGGCTTCAGTTTTAAAAACCATCAAGATCCTACTGAAATATAGAACTTAACGTCTCTGTATTTCAGAAGCAGAACTTATCTATGTCTGTTTTCTTAATGTTTCTTAATCATCTTTGTCTTCCAGACCCTGAAACTGAAATTTTTCAAGTTTTACCCTGTGATGTTAACACATCTTTAAAATTGCCATTTTTTCTGCATAAATGCAGAGCTTATCTTTGCTGGTGAAAACTAAAAAAGATAATAATTAGCTGAGTTAAGGCAGGAATGCAAACTGAGTATCAAGTACAAAATGTTCAAAGGAGATAACTCTTTTTATATATCTAAAGTTATATTTCCAGTTTTTCTTTATATTATGCTTTCTTGTTGACAGATATTGTATGCAAATAATATTAAACAAAGCTATGTCCTAAATTAGCTATCATGTTTGCTTTCAGAATTCAGAATACATGATTCAGTTTTAAAACATACTGTTGGCTTTTTCCACTATCCTGGCTTCTGTCCCTGTAGGATAGGAAAAACCGAGGCAAGCATTCTGCAATTGCCAGGGGGTAGGCAGCAGAATGTGCTTCTGACCATTGAAAACTCTCATTGTTCACACACTAGCCACACTACTGAGAGAGTGACCTCTTTCTAACACTGACAAGTGAACACGAACAGCCCTGCTGACTTTGATTGGCGGTTCACTGGGTCTCTGACCTTGAATGACATTGCTGGCAGATTTTGACTGGCAGGTTGCAGCCCTGCAGACCACCTCCAGTTCACATGCCCACTTTCCAGAAATAGCCCTTATCTTTTCAAAAACACTCTTATGTTCCCAAAACATGAACTAAACTTGTACCAAAATGTGACTGCAGGCGTCGAACACAGCCTGGAAAAAAAGCATGATTTTTAATTTACAACCCTCAGGTCTCACTATAATTGACACATCCAGTGATGCAGCTGGTCAGCCTTTGGCTGCGTCTCCATGAGGTCAAACATCAAAATTAAATGAGAGAAATTCAGGCAGTCATCCAGATATGTGGTCTACAGGGCACCAAACATTCAGATACTTGGAGCTTCTGGATGGTCCTTGACATGCAGACAAAACATCTGACTGATCGATCAACTGCTTCATTTTTCTCTGGATGCTTAGGCATTCTGAAGGGAAGCCTCAGTCCTCACCAGGGGCCTCAATCCTGTGTATGCCTGGGTGAGATAGGGGCTGATCATGCCCTTCCACTCATTCTGATGAATAAAAATATGCTGACTTTACCCCAGCATGTTGCATAGCATCCAAATTTATCCCTAAATAAATAAGAATATATATATATATATATATTTATTTATTTTTTGTCTTTTTCCGTGTCCAGCAACGGATTGCAACCCTCAGTGTCGCCCCCGTACTGGAATATTTATTTATTTATTTATTTATTTATTGTCTTTTTCCGTGTCCAGCAATGGATCGCAACCCTCAGTGTCGCCCCCGTACTGGACCGGGACCGGCAACGGGATCGCAACCCTCGGTGTTGCCCCCGCGCCTCGCTCAGCCAGTGAGCGGGAACCGGTCTGTATGTGGGATCCGAACCCTCGGCGGGAGCGCCGCCACGCTTCCCAAGTGGCGCACTAGCGCAGTGCACCACTGGGCCGGCCCAAGAATATATTTTTGAATACAATGCCATATGTGTTTATGAAACCACTGCCTTGCTTGTAAAATAAAATCGAAATGCTCCAAAGCTAGCAAAAACATGTGAACCTTCCATACTCCTGGTATGGGAGCATGGCATATTGTACATCTGTGCTCAACCTTGGTTCCTCCAGAAACCCCACTAAAATGACAGCAAAAGAATGTAAACATTACAAACCTTCAAGTGTGAAGAAAATGGGAAGGAGACAACAGCAAGTGGGAGAGAGCAATACATTTTTGGAAGTCGGAAAGTAGTTGTAGGAACTAAAAGAGGTTAAAATTTTGACAACTAAACATCTGCAGAGAAGAATAAGAATTAAGCCAGTTCCCCAAACAGCATCCCGGAAAGGCTTGGGAATTAGATACTCCTGGTGCCATGGAAGAAAGGGGGGGTGGGACTGAAGACAGGACAAGTAGATGAATGTCAGTATAAGAGATATTCAGTTCCCCAGCTCCCTCCCAAGCAGCCAAGCAACCAGCCCTCTCTAACTCCACCAAGAGGTTTATTCTCTGGGAAAATGAACCAAAGAAAATCCAAACTTGTGACACAGAGGTGGGGCAAGAGCACAGTAGTAAAAGCAGAGGAGAATAAGAAAAAGTCTACACCCTGAACAGTAAACCCCAGCCTTGCCATTCAGCTCAGACACTGCTGGCAGCCAGGCATAGACCTCGCTGCGGCAGGTCAGTCTCCCTGGGCCACAAGCACTGAGGAGGAGACTTGGGTGCAGAAAGTGTATTAAAAGTGCTCTCAAGATCAGCATCTGCAGAGGAGGAAAGCATTCCAGACAGAGGAGAAGGTGATACAGTGACAACAGAGGACTCAGTCAATTCATGGGGACTGCTGGAGCTGGATTCAGAGTTGCCCATGCTGAAGCAAGGGGCCAGAACTTTGTACGCTCACATCATCCAGTCGCTGGGTGTGGGCTGCTGTCTTCAGCTAGAGGCAATTTAAGAGGAGGGACTCAGCTAGGATTTGTTAGTCGCAAACATTCCCAGCAAAAGAAGTGATTGTTTTAGTCCTCAAGGAGAGAGGAGGAGATCTGGAGGAGCAATCTGGGGACGAGCAGGATTCCACTGCTGTCTTTGTCAGACTCACACTTGTCAACAGTCAGAAAAAATATACACTCGAGCAGGGAAGACAGGCTATTTATTTTAGTAATCAATAAAATGAGCTGCATGCTCACCAAAGTTGTGGGACCAAGGTTTAGTTCTATGAGTGGGGGAATCAAAGTGTGGAGGTCCTGGGATGTTTTCCCAGGTCAAAGACATGCGAACTGGATGTGGAAGGCTGCATTGAAATATATCAACTGGGATAGGCAGGGAAGACGACACCAGGTAGAAGGGGAAATATGCTGATGAATGGACGTATGTGCAAAAACTTAAGTCCAGTGTGGGTAAGAAGTGAATCAGAAAGAGGTGAGGAGATAAGTCTCTGAGGAAGCCCTGAATGGAATGAACTCTGCTCAGTGGGGAGCTACTGAAGGTTTTTCAGCAGGGAAAGACACTGACAAATGTCATGTTTCCAGATTTTACTGTCAGTGATTATAGAAAAGCTTGGAAGTGGTAGTGGCTCCAGGTAGAAACATGAGTAGCAAGAAATTTTACAAAACCTGGAGGGCAATATAAAAGATTTCTAAGAATGTATGCTGTGTACTCAGAGAAGCCTGAGTTTTAATTCTAACTGTGCTACCTACCAGCTAGGAAACCTTGCACAGAACACTTAACCTTTTTGAAGTTTTTCATCTGCAAAATATGAAATAATAATATTGGCTTTAGAGGGTTTGGGTTAAATAAATGACACAATATATGTAAAGTGCTTAACAGAGCACCTAGCCCAGAGGAAGTGTTTATTAAGTGAAATCTGGTGGATAGCAGCAACAGTAGCCAGATGCTGTGGGCTGGGATTACTGTGCAGGCAGGTGGAATGGGAAGGAGCGGAGGATGGGTGCTCTGTGAGAGAAACTTTTAAAGAAGATACAAAATGCATTGGTTTTTGTTCAGGAAAATCATCAAGTCGAAGGTATACCTGTTTCCCAATGTTCATTGCAGCACTCTTCACAATATCTGTGAGAGAAACTTTTAAAGAAGATACAAAATGCATTGGTTTTTGTTCAGGAAAAGGAAAGAGAATAGGTGGATTCAGTGACACCTTCACAGTTTTGACCTGTAACAATGGCAATACCATTGCCAGAATTACGGACATTTAAGGTTGAAAATTTGATACACTTTGTGACATTTGTTTTTAATAGGGTCTGGAGATTTGGTCAAACATTATTCTGGGTGTATCTGTGAGAGGATTTTTGGATGGGATTAACATTGAATCAGAAGACTGAATAAAGCAAATTGCCCTTCCCAATGTGGGTGGCCTCATCCAATCAGCTGAAGACCTGAACAGAACAAAAGGCTAACCCTCTTGCAAGAGGGAACTCCTGCCTGACTGTCTTGAGCTAGGACATCTCAACATCCTGCCTGTGAACTGGAACTGAACTGGAGCCTGCCGGCCTTCAGACTGGAACTATATCATTGACTACCAAAGTTCCAAGGGAGGAGAAAACTTCAAGAAGCAGCAGGTAAGTGATGTGCCAAGTGTTCATATAGATCAATGAAAATGAGAGTCAATAAAAAAATGTAGGTTTGGCTAACATTGATATAAAGGTTTTAATAGGTCAAGGAAGCTGGATTGCTTCATAGGAGGTTTTATAAAGTCTCTCATTTTGATCCAGCAAATCTCATCAAATATTTTTAGACAATATCTTGGATGAAGGTTAAAAGCCAAAAATTGCATTAAAAATAATCCTTGAAAACACAAGAAGGGAAAACAAATACATGAAGAATAACATCACTGGTGTCAACGTACACACGGCACATCTCTCACAACCAGAGATTTAGTCCTAGCAGGGATGGTCTTGGTTGGTTTTCTAGTTTCTTGTGACTGCTTTAACAAATAATCACAAATATAATGCAACGGAATTTATTTTCTCACAGTTCCAGAGGCCAGAAGCACTGGGCAAAACCAAAGTGTCAGCAGGGCCATGCGCCTCCAGAGCTCACAGGGAGAATCTGTTTTTCTGCTTTCCAGCTCCAAGAGCTGCATCCCTTGGCTCATGGTCCCTTCCACTATCTTCAAAGCAAGGGGTCCAGCATCTTATTTTTCTGAGTCTTCCTCCCTCTGTTTCCTTTACATGGTTTTCTTCTTTTGTGTGTTTATGTCAAATTTCCCTCTTGTAACAAGTGATTGCATTTAGGGCCCTCCTGGATAATCTTCCCATCTCAAGATCCTTTAATTAATCACATCTGTAAAGGTGATTCAGGTTTCAGGGATAAAGACTGGTATATCTTTGGGGGCATGGTTATGCAGCCTAGGACTACACCAAAATATACACTCTCACAACCCAGCTGACTCATCGCCCAGCCTAGGTCCTAAACTCAAACTGAAGGATGTAGAAGAGAAACACCCTAAAATCCAAGCCTAAAAATAATCAGAAAAAAATACAGGCATTTTGAAGAGAGAACAGTAGATAAGATCTATTCAAGAAAGATAACCCCCAGTTGTAGAAGGCCTGTCACTTAGCAAGAGCTGTGAGCCAATCAGATGCTCTGTCAGAAGGCAAAGCAGGGGAAAGTCCTGCCTAATTGGATTGGCTGCCTTAATGGGCCAGAAGTCAACAAGTCAGAATGAAAAATATACTCAATTCAGCCACCTGGAATTGGTTGTAAAAAGGATGCAATAAAATAGGTCAATTTTCTGGGACTAGTAATAGGGTCCATATCCAAATGGACTGAATGCTCCTGTCTTTAAGTGACTATTTGTCACTTAGTGACTATAGCCTTAAACTATTCAGGTGAATCTGTCATGTCCTCAAAGGGTTAAAACCAGTGAATGAATTTACTCATTCTGAGTGTCCTTCCTAACTACTGCCAGTGGACTAAATTTTTTATGAATTTGACCAATTGTGCCAGTTCTCTCCCTGCTCAGTGAGGACAGAACTCATCCTCTTAACTAAGTTAATAAACAAATTAACATAGTAAACTAAAGCCCATCCTATTTACTATATTAATGCTGTTTTGATGCATGTTTTCACTAAGGTGCATCTGAATTTTCCCTCCTCTCAGAATAACACCACACTTCATGCAGCCACCACACTGCTTGTGATTACGTTTTTATCTGCCTCCAACAGGGTAATTGTTTTTGTAGTGGATCCCAGACATAAAAGTGGACTCCCACTTTTTACCATTCATAGCACATTAAAATGATCATGGGAGAGGTAGAAATGATTTTTTTTTGAGAATTGCTTCATTTGGGGGTTCTTTCTGTTGGTCCTGACCTGCCATTCCTAGTTTACTCTTTCAGAAAATATTTACTGAGCACCTGCCATGCAAGGCACTCTACATAAGTTCCTGCTCTTAAGATTTTCTCAGTAAAATAAAACAGAGGCAGTAAAAGATACTCATATTGTCTAGATTCTGGACTTTATCATATCCTAGAGCTATACCAAGCCTACTGGCCATGTGTGCTGTAATGGGTTGAATAGTGTCCCCCCAAAATTCATATTCATCCAGAACTTCAGAATGTGACCTTATTTGGAAATAGGGTCTTTGCAGATGTAATTTGTTAAGGATTTAAAGATGAGGTCATCCTAGATTTAGGATGGTCCCCAAATCCAATGACTGTTGAGATTATTATTTCTCTTGCTAATATAAAGAAAGAGCATATCCCTTTATCCGGGCCTTGTAGTAAAAATATTTCCAAGATTTTTATTTAGTTTTCCATTAGGTTTCTGCAAGTTGACAGTTTGTTCCTGTTTTAGTGGTGTTGACCTTATTCCTACAAGACTTTGCTTTGTGTATTTTATTTTCTTGCCTAGCTGATGTGTTAGCAGCATTCTCGCATGGGTGTCTGCTTTTAAGACCAGCAGTCCTCTTACTTTTCTTTGACCAACAGGTCTATTTAGGTCTATTAAAGCTGAAGATTGTATTTACAGAAAGCTGCCATTTGGATTGAATTGACCAAAGAGCTGATATGGCATTTCCATATACTCAAAACTGATTGTGTATTTAAGCGAAGGGACCGAGCTGAACAATGGCTTTGACATCAGTTTAATCAATGCCTTCAGTTCCACATAAAACACACCCTTGACCAACTATCCAGATTCAGATATTAAAGGTTAAAAAAAAATGCTATTGCCCCATTAAAGGCTGTTACATCTACGAACTTAGGGTGTTTTGCCAATTTGTCCTCTATTAGTCAAATCACAGTCGCACCTGGATGTGTAACTGAGAAGCAAATACAGAAGGCAACACTGGGGAACAAACAGGGGCTGAGAAAAGAGGCGCCTTAGCTGCACCTGAAGACAGAGGTGAGATATGGTCTTCAGTATTGCTAGATCTGAAATCCTACCAGCCAGAGAAAGGCAAGAATAACTCTATCTGCAAAACTGCAAAAGTGCAAAAAAAAAAAAAATAGCAAATAAAAAAGTTGACCCAGATGTGGGAATGCCACCAACATATCATTGAGGGCAGACAAAGAGAATGAGCAAAGGGCTGTAGGAGAAAGGTCAAGCTTATCTAAATCGGAAAGTGCTTAAAAGGTATAGTAAGAGTAGGTACCATTCAGACAGGAAATCAACAACATGCACAGCTGAGGAAGGAGGAGTCAAGACAAACTAACCCCAACTTGGTGTAAAATTCTCTGAAGTCTAAGAAGGCGGATAGCGTCAGGAAAGCGGATAGAAACGTTAGCATTTTCGGAGCACATACTAAACATCAGGCACTGTGCTGCAAATTTTAGATCTATCATTAGTACACTGGTTCATTTTACAGTTGAGGCTCAGAGAGGTTAAATTACCAGCCCATATAAATGCACCTAATAAGCAAATTCAAACCCAAGTCTCTCCATTCCAGAGACCATGCTCTTTCCACTTCAATGTTTCTCAAAGTGTGAACTGAAACCACCAAGCATCCAAGTCACCTGAGATGCTTGTAAAAATGCAGGTATGGCACTCCTGAGTCAGGTTCTCCTTAAGCGATTGTATGTATACAACAGTTCTTGAAGTACTATACATACAGTGCTTCCTCTCTGAGGAAGGCCTGTCCTCTGGGAAAAAGATATAGGTCTCTGACTCCCAGGATGGCCCTGATTCCAGAAGAAACCCAGTGTATTCAGAGTTAGAACTTAGGAGCAAGGACCAAATCCAGCCACCAGAACTAAAGGGACCATAATGTTGGAATGAGTTGGTAGATCCACCACATTGCCCAGAGTTGGAACAAGGAGGTTAGTGTCTTCGTGAGGGTGTTAAGTCCCTTTGCCTCGAGTTGTATGATGGTCCTAGATTCTGGTTAGGGCTTTGCCTACAAGTGAGATGAAGCATCCCAACTACACAAAGGCAGGGATCAAGAATCCAGACTGATCCTTTACAGAGCACAAATGAGTCCAATAGCCTCATCCATCAGCAGACTCAGGTTTTACCCTACAGCCTCCACATCTGATAAAAGAAGGAACCAACCAAATGTCCAATGCAAGTGGCCAGAATTGTGGTAACAATCAGTACGTGGGCTGTGGCACAAACCCCCAATCTCTGACTCTGATGGTCAGTTCATCTTTTCCTCTGTGTGAACTTCTCTGTGTTTCTTAACCACCCCTCCTCCAATTCTCAGCTTCTTTTCTAGAGTTACAACAATAGCTGACATTTACTGAGATATACCGGTACACCAGGCCCTGTTCTGGGACTTTCACATGTATTTATCTGTGTAATCACACAACCACTGATGAGATAGGCACAATTTCTATCCCCATTTTACAGATGAGAAAACTAAAGCACCAAAAGATTGGACAACTTGCCCAAGGTCACACAGCTGGTAAAGGCTAAAGCTGGATGCTAATCTAGAATGTATGTCTCTGAGGCCATATCCTCAGTCGTGACACTGTACTTCCTCTGTAACAATAGCTACGGTGCCACCTTCCACACTCCTAATGCTTGTTAGGAAGCTTTAAATGCCATCCTGGGACTCAGATTAGGACTCTAACTCTCCCCTGAGCACATTGTCTGACCAGCTGTGATAAGGAAAACAGGGAGATCTCAGTAAATTTGATCTAGTCACATCAGATTCTGCTGTGACAGCATGGATGGACATGATCCCAGACTATAAGCCAAATGGGCAGAGCGGCCAAACCCCACCACATGCACACAATCCTGTTTTATTCACCATGAGTCCAGAAAAGCATTGTGACTTCTAGAAGCCTGATTTAGAATTAAAAAAAAAAAAAAAATCCTTGGAAACCTAGAGATAAAATCAATAGGAAGGTAGATCTTTCAAGAGTTCCTGGGTACAAAAAAAAAAGAGAGAGAGAGAGACAACAGCAGCAGGACATGCTGGAGGGTTGTCTTCACTGGCTGAAGTGTGTACAACTGACCAACAAGGTAAATCAAATCTGCTGCCAATACATTCTTTTGCTGTCCAGATAAAACGGCAGACTAAGCTGGTGAACTTTCACCCTTCACCCACGCTCTTCAAGCCAAAGTACAGATTAAAAAAAATCAATAAACCCAATCGATGGGAAAATATTTTTAGTCTCTAACTGAACGATATGTTTTGACAAGGCCAAAGAGGAGCACAAAAGAATGGCAAAAGACAAAAGACAGAAAATTAGGAATTTGCTTTATTGGGTGAGGTGGAATCACCAATCACTTTCTTTTTCCCTCGCTGACATTCATCTAAATTATCTCACAGCGAAGAAATAAAGTGTAAGGAGATGAATTTATAAAATGGCATGATTCACCGCCAAGCACCTTAAAACCTATTATAGCCACCATTTTCCATGGCCATTTCCAAGAAAGCAATCTAGAGAAATACCCATGTTCAGAAGAGTCAGAGGAAAGCACATTTCTCCAAAGCGGACAGAGAGAAACAATGGAACAACAGAGCCTCCTGCTCCCACCCCAACCTGGAGATCACATTCACTACTAAACATGTCAGAAAGTGTTTAAAATCCACCCAATTTGGCACCACTTTCTCTTAAAATAACCACTGTTTTTCATAATCCAATACCCTTGAGGTCCTTTCATAACTCAGCAAATTAAACACATAATATTACCTTGTCTTCTGGCCCCTTAAGCAGTAATTTATTTTTGTACCTGAGACACAAGCCTGCTATATTTCCAAAAATTATTTCACATTTTTTCCTACATTGAATAAAAGAGATAAAGAAACATAAGACCCTGAATAAAATAAGCAGAAATTACCCAGCAATTTTGTTTGCTTTTTTTTTTGTACAAGAAAATATTGAACATAAAGAATACTCTTACCAATCGATTAACATTTTCAATTGTTTATAGCAGTAACAACAATTGGTAAATAGATTTATGAGATTCGAAAATCTATATAAATCCAATAGACTGATAGTTGGGACAGTGGCAACCTATTTTACTTATTAATGCATTTCCTTCTCATTTTTCCCCTCTATTATCAATGCCCCATCTGTTATTTGATAAGCATATCAAATGACTATCATTTTAAAATTCCTTATTTTTTCCTCTACCAAAAGTTTAAGTACACATTTCTTATTTAAATACATATCCAGGCTGATGGCTATCTCTGTTTGATGGCAGCCAATTCAGCCCACAAAAAAATCAGTCAATTCAGTAAAAAAGATTGCCAAAACATTTGGCATCATATCCTTTGGCAGTCAAAACATCCATTCAACAGCTATAGGATTGACCAACGTTTTACACTGTTAGTAAGTTGCTTTGTGGTTAAGATTGACATAAACTCTATAAGGCCAATTGCTCTGGCAGGTGAAGCATTTGGACAGTCCAGTTCCCTGAGACTCTTCCATATGATCGCATGACCAACCCTGTACATGGGTTCTATTTACTCAAGTGGTAGAAACCTTCATGGACTGTAGCTACTCTCACTTCACAGACTCCCCAGTGCACTTTTATCCACTCCCACTTTTGTATTACAAACAATCTACTTCTCTGTCTCTTTTAAGAAAAATCATATAACACTTGCTTCTTTCTTGAGCATTTACTATACATGCTTTCCATCTTTACAAACATGATCTCATAGGTAGCATTATCCCCAAATTACAGAAGGCAAAAAAGCCTTAGGGAGATAATATAATTGCCCAAGGCCATAACAGCCGAAGTGGAGCCAGGGTATAAACTCACTTCTGTCTAATTCTGATGTCTACACGACTACCTCATTCAGGTGATGCTACCATCATCTAGATGGGATGAAGCTGATCAGATTCACAATCTATAGTAGTTGGAATGACCAGATAATCACACTTTATCAAGTCTTTAGTTCACAAGCCATTCTGCCACATTCAAATCAGCATAAAAGGCACTTTTACTGTTAAGTCCTTTGTTAAGATACATTTATTAAGCATCTTTAATTCTGAGGTATTTATGTGGATACAGTTCATTAATAAATTCCTAGAAGTTCCCTGTTAAAGAATACTCACACGTGCACAATGAGAGATCAATGCATTATAAACACATTATATGTACACCCTGCATGTACTTCATAAGCAGGCGAGACACCGAAACCAAGAGTATAATATTTGTTACCATGAAGACTCATTTCCTTAGAGTTTTGCAAGATAATTTTTGCAATATTGAATTGCCATATTTCATACATTTTCCCAAAATGGCTGTCAATAAAATGCTATGCTTCAGGTTGCCCATTGTTCATTTCTCTTTTCAGAAAGTGCCCAGAGGACTTTGGATATGTCTTCCCTCTTTTTAAGATTCCCTGGAAGTACTTACTATGGTGGTTGATTGTTGAAGCACTAGTGATTGAAATGAGTAGGTAATTATGATGTTGAAAGCTTTCAACATCACCCAGAGAAGTGTTATGACTGTTTGAATTAGCTAACGAAAACATGTCAAGTCACTGCCAAAAGACCTGTCACAAAAATCCATTATTTGTAGTCAGGAAGTTACTAACAGTGTGAAAATCAGAATGACCCTTTATAACTCTGACTAGATAGTCTGTGACTTTATCATTTGCAAGTAAAACTGGGTGTATATGTGAATCCCAAAATGTTTTCAGAATGGGGACACATGGTAGACTTGGTGATTCACTGGGCATTACGGTGTCCAAAACATTCTATTTCCAATGGGGGCTGAACTTTTCTTAACAAAATTGATTTAGCTAGCTAAATCTAGTTTTGACTCTCCACTGGAATCCTAAGTTCTTGAGAGGTAGAAACTGATACAAGAAGTTGATACTCCAAGTCTAGCTTTTAGTTCATGTTCTTTAAACCTATCAATGCTTCTCACAAGACTAAAATAAAATCCAGAGTTCTTTCCACACCCTGGAGGGCCTTAGCAGCTGTGTGGCTACTGCCTAGAATACACTGTCCACAGACCATCATATGACCATCAACTATTCATCATTCAGGTCTCAGCTCAAACGTCATCCTTCAGAGAGACCCTTCTGCTCCTCCACTCCTCCCTCACTCTTTATTATTTTGTTTTCTGTCCTATATAGTGCTTATCATTATCAGAATTTATCCTACTAGACTACAAGTTCCAGAGCCACCATCATATCTCCACTGCCTGAATCACGGCCTGACAAAATGGAGATGTTCAAGATTTGTTGAATGAATGAATCTCCACGACAGTGATGGACAATTTGGACTGAGTCAGACTTTGTATTAATCCAATTTGGTATTTGGGAAGTACCTAGTTCATTCCTCACAAAGTAATAAGATGATTCTTCAAAAATTTTACTACCAAATTCTTCATTCCAGGCTTTTTCAAAACCACGGGTATGAGGACATGGTCTTAGAAAGACAGATTTTCTCCTGACTTGGGTGAGGCAGCTCCATGGCTCCTCTGTGCCTTTGCGTGTATTCCCTCTGCCTGGAATGCTTCCCACCTCTCCATCTGATAACTTCTCAGTTTTCAGATTTGTCTAAGGCATCCTTTTTGTACAATGCACATGTGAGTTGGATCCAGCCCCTGTTTGCCTCTACAACTTTATCTCCTGCCAGTCGTCTTTCATATTTCATTCTCTAGTAATGCTGAGATTTTCACCAGACTCTGTCACATGGCTATGTCCTGTATAAGCCCTTCCCTCCACAGGAGTTGACTCCTATACCATGTTCTTCTATGGAACTCCTATTCATCCTTCAAAACCTCCTCCAGTGTCACTGGCTCTGTGAAGCCTTCTATGAATGACTTCCAGTCCAGAAAGAATTAATCTCTCCTTCCTCTAGGCAACATCTCTACCTTGAACACACTCATTTTTGTACTTTTCATACTCTTTTATAATTATTTATTTTCAAGTGTAAGACTCTGTCTTTCCCTCTAGACCAGTGCTTCTCAACCCAGGTGATTTTGCCCATCAGGAAACATTTGGCAATGTCTAGAGATATTTTTGGTTGTTACAACTGGGGGAAGGAGAGAGAGTGCTACTAACACCTAGTGAATGGAGCACAGGGATTTTGCTAAATATTCTACAATGCACAGAGCAGTACCCACAACAAAAAATCATATGGCCCAAAATGTAATTGGTGTCAAGATTGAGAAACCTTGCCCTGGACTGGCATCCTTCAGAACAGGTTCTTTGTCTTCCTTGGTTTGTCTCCTCAGCATTCAACACAGGCCCTGAAAACACTGAACTGAACTTTTATCTCTAAGCTATGGTTTTGGCTTCTGGTGAAGATGGTGGAATAGATGGTCCCCAGTATCACTCTCTTCCATAAAGCAACCAATTTACAACTATCTAAAAGCAACAACAGCCAAGCTGGGGCCTCCAGAGCTCAGGGGAAGAGGAGGAGAGACCTACGGAGTTCATGAAGGTGGGAGAAGTCACGATGAGAGAAAGAAAGGAGCACTCCCACCATTTCGAGCCCCAGCTGCTTTAAGCACACAAAGCAAGAGCTGGCAAAAGCCACAACTGTGCCCTTCCTAAGAAGTTGCTTGGAGGCAGCAGGGGAGAAGAGGGCCTTGGTGGCCCCCAGGCCAGCAAGACCACTAACAGGGTTCCAATGGACTCACATAAGAGTGAAAGGCCACAGACAACTGAAAAAAGGAACCACTGAGAGGCTGGTGAGTCACCACAAGGAACCAGCACATGGTGCATCCTATGGGAAGTGTTTGGAGTGCAAGTGAGGGGGGAGACAGGCCCACCTGGGGAACACTGGGGCACAGCAAGGACAGCTGACCTGCCTTCTAGCCAGCACAGGACCATTCAGTGGAGACTGGTCAGGAATATAGAACTGTAGGGGGTACAGTTTGCTGAGAAGACTCTGGCCCAGACCAGAGTTTCCACACAACCTGAGTGTACCAGACCTCATGAGAACCGGAAGTACATACAAGGTCAACCATCAAAACATGAGCTGCACAAAAAGCTTTCCCCAAGAAATCAGCAGCAAAGCAACAATTTAGCTCAACCACAGAGCTCAAGTGCTGGTCCCCACAGGAAGTTCCTCCATTTTAGAAATGAACAAAGGACAACAAATTATTTCCAGTGCAGAGTTTAAGTGGTGGGAACAGCAAATAATCCAACACAGAACTGAAAGAAAAAACAAAATACCCACAGATCAGAGACAAATTTTGATATTAACCAGTAAAGGTCTAACACCACCAAAGAACACCTATAAAACCTAGAAGAACCGGAAGCCCCCTGGGCTCCCAAGCCAGGGACGGGGAGGGCCAAGGGCTTCAGCAACACTCCCTGCCAATATCTGCAACCAGCCCAGCAATAGCCATCGAGCCACCATGGGAAACCCCCTGGTCTCCCATGCCAGGATGAGGGGGGCAATGGGCTTCGATCACACTCCCCCTCCTTCCCCCTTTTCCTACCCTATTTTCCTCCCCCCTTCCCTTCTTCAACTGCTCTGCAACAACATCTTAGAATGAGGCATGGAACCAGGGGAAGCTGAACTCAGCCACAACTAGGCAAGTTGCTGCCACCACCCCAGGGGCCCCGCTGGGGTCCTAAGGTATGGAGCCGGGGTAAGCCAAATCCAGCCTCAACCAGATAAAGAGCACACCAAACACCATTTTCACATGGGTAACCCTCCATAGCCACCACAACTGCCATGGCTGTCTCAAATGCAGCTAGTCTGTATAGCAGAAGTCAAAGCCACCATGCAGGTGGCACGCCAGACTCTCAACTGCATTGACACAAGGAGAAGCACGAGTGGAGACCAAAAAAGAAAGAAAAAAGAGGTCCTCTCTTTCCACAAAGCACACTCTGTAGTAATAGAAGAAGCGTTTGATTTATGATAATAGGGGAGGACTTGATCACATCTGTCTCAGTACTGGACAGATCATCTAGACAACAAACCAACAGAGGAAGTTAATCTATCAGATTTAGAGAACAAATCTATGGTTATTAGAGGAGGAGGGGAAGGGAGAGGGGGAAGAGGAGGGGGAAGGGAAGAGTTTGGATAAGGAGTATAACAAATAAGTATGATTTGTAACAATGAATATGCTAATAAAAAATTGTTTTAAGTATAAAAAAATAAAATAAGTTATGCAGTGTGAACCACTGACCAACTCCCACCTTCAAACAGAGCTGCATTCATGCCCTGCCAGTTGGCCTCCTTCAGCCTGGAAGGGTATGATCCTGAGGGTGGCTGGGCCACAGCAAACAGCCAAAGAGACAACATTCCAACACCCATTTGTCAGAAGCTCCTCCTGGAGGCAAAGTCCACTTCACTTGAAGGTACATGTCGGTGCCAACAGTTAGTTACTGAGTTATTATTTTGATTGTGCTTACCCTACATACTCACATCCCCATGTTCTAGGCAGGATGCCTGATCCTTAGTAATACTGACCTCAGGGACTTTTGTAAAATCTCAAAATGCAGGAATACAATGGCTTTTCCCTTCTATGACAAAATCCTGAACTCATCAAAGTGATAATGCACTGAACCTTTGAGAGTCACTAAAGGGGACAGAGAGAGAGATTTCCTTCCAGAACCAATGCTGGAAGGGAAGAACAGAGGCCCTCACCCTGTCGGGGAGTATCCCAGGAAGATAGCAAGATCTCAGTGTTCTTGAAGGTACACTTATGGAGGAGAAACCACAAAGATGGATACTGCAAATGTGACAGCAAATCAAGGAGCCACCTGACATCTTGCCTACTGTGGGTTTCAGTGGCAATAAGGATGGGCTGAATGTAAAAGACCCGGCCCTGTTTTCCACATACTACATAAGCTTTCTGGGGTACTCAAACAGGGAAGGGGCCCGAATAATGATTATGGCTGAATTTCCCAGCAGCCCATCAAGATGGAGGTTCTGAGTCTGATTTCATTTGAGTTAACTTACATTAATACTTTCTTCTCATGAAGTGGAGAAGAGTCAAAAACAGTTTCAATATTTTTCTAGCTCTGGCTATAAAATCAGCTCAGAGTGAGCCATCAAGTTTTCTGTATGTCAATGTATATGCTCAGTATCATGCAGGGGTTGGAAGCGCCTTCTTTCCTCCCTATGGTTCATGTAGTAATGAAGGCAACTTGATCAAAAATACCTGGGGCAAACCAGCTCCAAACTAAACCTCCCATGCTCCCAATCCCATTACTTCTTTATATGCCCTGTATTACCTGATTCAGGCCAGCAGTTGTGACATACAAATATCAAAGTTTCAGTGGATTAACACTATGGACGCTCATTTCTTGATCATGTAACATCCAATGCAGATGCAGGTTAGAGAAGACTGGAGCAGATGGGTTCTGTGCTCTGTGTAATCATTGAGGGATCTAGGATGCCAGTGACTTTGCTGTATTCAACATGTAGCTTCCAAGGGAACTTTGGGCACTGACATCTGACTGGCAGACAGTAGGAGAGAGAGGGTAAAGAAGGCACATACTCTATTCTTAAACATCTCAGCCTGGAAGTGATATAGGAGGGTACTTCAAAAAATTTGTGGAAAAATAGAATTAAAAGACAATATGAGTCTTTCTGTGAGCTTTTTTAAGTACTCTAGCATATGTCCCTTATACTCACATTCTGTAGGAGAAAACTAGTCATATGGCCCCATCTAGATGTGGGGGAGAGGGACTAGGATATGCAGTCTTCAATTTTCCAGCCACTTCCCAGGAATAACTTTATATTATGAAAGGGGAGCCAAGGAGCAAGAAGTTTTGATGGATAGCTAACCATCTCTGCCATACACTCTAAAGTATGATCTACTGACTTAGTTTTGATTCTTCCTAACATTCTCCAAATAAACCATCTCCCCCAACACATTTTCCCACTCCCATGTCTTTGATTTTACTGCTCCATCTGTGTAGAATACTCTTTCCTCCCTGCACCTATCAGTACAAATCCTTCAAGCTGAGCTCAATTCTCACCTTCTGCATGAAGTTTTCCTGATACATTCTGTAGGAAGATATCTCTCCCCCCCAATCCTCGTGTCCCTTTGTACCTTCCATTATGGTGCTGGTGGTTTACTTGGTATTTTGTATCTATTAATCCAAGTCAACCCTATTACTAGATAGCAAGCTCTTGGAGAGTAGGGCCCATGTCTTCTTCACCAGTGTGTCGTTTGCAGTATCCAGTATTATGCCTGGCATGTACTAGGTGCTAAATATATGACAGCTAATGGGTGCAAAGCCACATTTACATCGCACTTACTTGAGGGCAGATTCCTGCCTGTGAAGAAGTGAGTGAAACAACTGTCCCTTTACCATTTAAAAAAAAAAAATCTCTAAATTTCATCTTACCTATTTCTACTTTTTCCACTCAAAGCAGCAGGTGCTTCCTGCCATGCTATTTAATGCTGTTGTTTATAAGGCATAATAATAGCATTCCAAGTGACTGGGATTCTATTTTACTCTATCACTCACACTTAGGTAGCTAAAGGACAGCCTCAAGACAACCAACCAGTCAGAACCAGGGACAGCAGCCCACACAAGAAGAATGGATGAGCCACCCTCCAGAGCACAGCTCCCAGGACATTTGGCCAAAACCACAAAATCTGTTTTATTTGCTCAGAAAGTCATTTGTGAAGCCCTGGTTGGCTATATTTTTAACACTTGAAGAAATTATCTAAATCAACAGAAAATGTGATAAATAAATTGTGGAACATCCCGTGATAGAATACTCTGCTATCATTAAAAAGATGATGTATTTACACTTGTACTTCTTTTTCAAGGAAAATGAAGAGCAAATAAACCCACAGTTTGCAGAAGGAAGGAAATAATTAAGATTAGATCAGAAATAAATAAAATACAGAATAGAAAAACAGTTTAAAAATCAACAAAACTAAAGAGTTGGTTTTTTGAAGCAACCAACAAAACTGACAAATCCTTAGCTAAACCATCTAGAAAAAAGAGAAAAGACTCTAACAGAAAGCAGAAATGAAAGAGACTATATAACTGGTGCTACAGAAATATGAAGAATAATAAGAGACTGCTATGAACAATTATACAACAACAAATTGAATAACCTACAAGAAATGGATAAATTTATAGAAACTTACAACCTACCAAGACTGAATTATGACGAACTAAAAAAAAAAGCTGAACAGACCTGTCATTAGTGAAGATATTGAACCAAAAAACCTCTCAAGAAAGAAAAGCCCAGGACCAGCTGGCTTCACTAGAAAATTCTACCAAATCCTTCTATGAAATTTTACCAATCCTTTGCAAACTCTTCCCAAAAAATAAAACAGGAGGGAACACTTTCAAACTCATTTCGTGAGGCCAACATTACCATGATACCAAAATAAGACAAAGATACTACAAGAAAATACAACTACAGACCAATATCCCTGATGAATATTGATGCAAAAATCCTCAGCGGTATGCTAGCAAATTGAATTCAGCACACATTAAAAGGGTTATATACCATGACCAAGTGGGAATTATTCCTGGAATGCAAGAATGGTTCAACATATGAAAATCAATCAGTGTAATACACCACATTAACAGCATGAAGGACAAAAAACACATGATCATATTAATTTATACAGAAAATGCATTTAACAAATATCAACACTTTTTCATGATAAAAACATTCAACAAACTAGGAATAGAAGGAAATTGTTTCAACATAACAAAGACCATATATGAAATTGTTTCAACATAACAAAGACGATATATGAAAAGCCCACAGCTAACATCAAAAACTCAATTGTGAAAAACTGAACATTTTCCCTCTAAGATCAGACACCAGGCAAGGCTGCTGTTTCTCACTGCTTTTACTCAACATTGTACTAGAAGTCCTAGACAGATCAGTTAGGCAAGATAAAGAAATAAAAGTCTTCTAAACTGGAAAGGAAGCAGTAAAATGATCTCTGTTCACAGATAGGATCTACTATATATAAAACCTGAAAAATTCCACATACGAAAGAACTGTTAGAACTAATAAATGAATTCAGCAAAACTGCAGGATACAAGATCAACACACAAAAATCAGTTGTGTTTCTATACACTAACAATGAACAATATGAAAAGAAAATTAAGAAAACAATCTCATTTAGAGGAGAATCAAAAAGACTAAAATACTCGGGAATAAATTTAACCAAGGAGGCAAATGACCTGTACACTGAAAACTGAAAAACTTTCCTGAAAAAAATTAAGAAGATACAAATAAATGAAAATACATTCCATGTTCATTGATTGGAAGACTGAATATTGGTAAATGTTTATACTATCCAAAGCTATCCGCAAGTCAATGCAATTCTTAACAAAATACCAATGACTTATTTTTGCAGAAATATAAAAAGCCGCCATAAAAAAAATCATATGAAATCTAAAAAGACCCTAAAGAGCCAAAACTATTTTGAGAAAGAAAAACAACTGACGTCAATAACACTTCCTGATTTCAAAACACTATTACAGAACTTTAGTAATCATAACAGTATAGTATTTACAAAGACTGAAATATAAAACAATGGAACAGAACAGAGGGCACAAATGCAATACTTTACATATACGGTCTCATGATCTTTCACAAAGTTTCCAAGGTTATACAATGGAGAAAGAATATTCTTTTCAATAAATGGTCATGGAAAAACTGGATATCCACATGTGAATAAATGAAGTTGAACCTTCACCTTACACCATACACAAAAGTAAACTCAAAATGGGTTAAAGACCTAAACATACACCTGAAACTATAAAACTCCTAGAAGAAAATAGAGGGAAAAACTTCATTATATCGGGTTTGGCAGTGATTTCTTGCATATGACATCAAAAGCACAGGCAACAAAAGCAAGAATAGACAAATGGCACTGCATCAAACTTAAAGAGTACTGTGCAAAGAGGAAATAATCAGCAGAATGAAAAGGCGACCTATGAAGTGAGAGAAAATATTTGCAAACCATACATCTGAGAAAGGGTTAATATCAAGAATATATAAAGAACTCCCACAACTCAACAACAATGACAACAAAACATATAACTTAATTTTTTTGTAGGCCCAGGGAGAGTATTGTGTACCCTCATTTCCCCAAGACCCTGGGGTAAATTCAGGTTCAATTAAATATCAAGAACATCTTCCAGAGGGAAAGCAATTCTGTGTAGGCAGAAATTCCAGCCAAAGACTTTGAGTTTGGGGGCAGGGGATTTGTTTTCCAGCTTTTGGAGGATAGTGCTGTGGGGATCTGAAGGTAGAAAAGAATGAGACAATGGAGAGAGGACACCTGAAGATGAAGGAGAGGTGGGATGATAGGATGGGTCTCCCAGTAGGCAAGGAGGAGAGGATCTACAGCACATCAGAGAAAAGGGGAGACACCGCATCTCTAAGATGGAAAGCAAGTTGAGAGCTTGTGATGCTCTCAGATAGAGAGAAGTTGGGGTGGTCAGCTCACATGCCATCACATAATCTCTGGTTTTGCTGTAGGCATTATGGAGGTCACCTACCTTGCAAGGAGGAGATGAAGACTGAGCAGGAAAGAATGCACCTGAAACACAGAATTGTAAAAGGGTCTCAGAGAAACAGAAGATGAATAAAGTGTCAGACAGCCAGATACAGCTATGGGTCAGGCTCATAGGACTTAGCAACCTGTCCTTCTAATACCATGGGGCCAGGGTCCCTTGGTCAGGAGGGACCACGGATGATAAACACTAGACAAGCCAGTACAAAGTCATGGTATGTTCAGGACACAAGAGAGGTCTGTTGAGGCTGGGATGGGAGGGCAGCAGGGGACGCAAGGCGTGGGTGATGTGGGAGGTGCTGACTGACAGGAAGTTGGATCTGCTTCCAAACCCCAATCATAATCTTTGGTGTTTTGGGGTGATAGTGTCTCATGCACAAGTCCTTGAGCAAGACCATGGGGGAAATGAGTCCTCGAGGAAATGGTAAGGAAGCCCCTGAGGAGGGCTGTCTGGGCAGACTGTGGAGAGCAGTGGTAACATGTGAAAAGGGAAATAGCACAGCCTGTTGGAGTCCATTCTCCTTCACTCTCCAGGAGCCTCAAGAGGAGCCAGTCAGTAAGCACATATGCCACTGGGGCCCCAGAGAGATTAAAAATGTAGCAACCTGGAACATGTTTAGAGAAAGCTGACATAAAATGAAGTAAAAGAAGGCACTGAAGTGAGTCACCAATGAAAAGCTGAGGAAGGGTCGAATCAGAGATGTGAGTGTGCAGATGAGCAGAGAGAGGCTCGGGACGTGAGAATCCTTATGGTTTATCATCCACTGTCCATGAGTGGTCTGGGGAGGGACAGCTGGGACATGTAACATTCTCAAGTCTCAGATTTACTAGACCTCAGATCGAACGATAGCTAAGGTTAGATTAGATGTTATGTCAAACTTTTTCTTTCTGAGATTTTCAAACAATATTTAATGATATGGATGATGAAATAATGCTATTTAAAAAGGATACTTAACTATAGAGGTAATATGATCCCATTTCTGTTAAAACTATGAGATAAAGTTGTTATATTCACAAAATTACCATTAAAAATTCACTAAAATGAACATAATATTTCTCTCTGAGTTATGAACAAATGCGAGCCTCTAATTTTCTTTTTTCTTCAACCAACTTTCTTGAAGTATAATCGATATACAAAGAACTGTACATTTTAATGTGTAAAATTCGATGAGTTTAGACACATGCAAACACCCATGATACCATCACCGCAATCAATGTAATACAAGGTAATGGACACATCTAACACCTCCAGATTCCGTGTGTGTGTGTGTGTGTGTGTGTGTGTGGTTAAATAAAATTTACCCTCAGCAAATTTAGAGGTACAAAATACTGTGTTGTTAACAATAAGTGCTATGTTGTACAGCAAATCTCTAGAATGTATTCATCTTGCATAACTGAAACTTTATACCTATTGAACAACTCCCCATTTCCACCTCCCCCTAGGCCCTGACAACCACCATTCTATTCTCTGCTTCTATGAGTCTGACTATTTTAAATACTTCATATAAATGAAATCATGCAGTATTTGTCCTTCTGTGACTGGTTTATTTCACTTAGTATAATAGCCTCAAGGTTCATTCGTGTTCTCACAAATGGCAGGACTATTTTCTTTTTTAGGGTTGAATAATAGTCAATTGTATGTATTTAACACATTTTCTTTACTCATTCACTAGTGTATAGACACTTGGGTTGTTTCCATATCTTGGCTATTGTGAATAACAGTAGAGGCTGCTCTCACTTTGCCCATGTTTTAATCAGCTTTTTTGTTTGGTTTGGGGTTTTACTACTGAGTCGCAGAAGTTCCTTACATGGGGAACTAAGGGCCTCATCCACGCACCCATGACACCCACATCCAGCCCAGCGACAACTATGAGTTGCCGCCAAAAGCACCCTGGGCTCCCAAGCCAGTGCAGTGGGGGCCAAGGGCCTCAGCCACACCCCCAGCACCTGCATCCAGCCCAGTGACAACCACCAGGCTGCGGCTGGAAGTGCTCTGTACTCCCAAGCCTGGGCAGCGAGGAACCAAGGGCCTCTGCCATGCCCCCCGACATCTGCATCCAGCCCAGTGATAACCACCAAGCCACCATCAGAAGCTCCCTGGGGTCTCAAGCTGGGGGAGCAGAGAGCCTCAGCCAAGCCCCCACTGTGTCCGCATCCAGCCCAGCAACATCCACCAGGCCACTACCAGAAGCACCCCAGGCTTCCGGGGTGGGAGAGGGGCCGAGGGCCTCAGTCACAGCTCCCCAAAGTCCGCATCCAGCCCAGCCATGACCAAGCCACTACCAGAAGCCTCCTGTGCTCCCCTGCTGGAATGAGGCAGGTGTCATGGGCCTGAACCATGCCCCTCCCTCCCTCCTTCCTCCTCCTCACATCCTATCCTCTTCCCCTTTCTCCTCTTCCCCTTCCCCTAACTGCTCTGCAACATCTTAGAATGTAAAAAATAATAATAATAATTAATTAATTAATTTTTTTAAAAAAGAAGTTCCTTACATGTTTGGAAGTTCACCCTTTATCAGATAGGTGTCTTGCATATATTTTCTCCCATTCCATAGGTTGCTTTTTCATTCTGTTGATTGCATCTCCTTTAACTACTGTCATCAATGTATTGTAGTTTACAGTGTATAAGTTTTTACCTCCTTGGTTAGGTTTATTCCTAAGTATTTTATTCTTTTTGATGCTATAATTTTTTGATGTTTTGTAAATAAGACTGTCTTCTTAAATTCTTTTTCGGATTTCATTAGTATATAGAAACACAACTGATTTTTGTATGATGATTTTGTATCCTGCAGCTTTACTGAATTTACTTATTAGTTCTAACACTTTTTGTGGAATCTTTAGAGTGTTCTACATGTAGAATTATGTCATCTGCAATGATGTTATGTTAAGCTTAAATTATTATTATTATTTACAACAAGAGTTAACATCTCTTGAGTGCTTTCTGTTTGCCAGGATTTTTAAAGGCATTAACTCATTAAATTCTCACAACGATCCATTTGCTGGATTAAAAAAAAGTTGAAATTTAGAAAAATTAAAATTGTCTTTCACAAGAGCTTTATTATCTTTTCCCCAGAGCTAAACAGTGGGGAGTCAGGATGTGAACCCTGTTCTCTATAGAGCCAGAGCCCAGAGATTGAAGCACTAGGCCTTTCTGGGGTATTGCAAGAAGGAAGCTCTAGGAAGACCAAGAGGTGAAGACTTTCCAGATAATTATCTGATAATTCAGGAGCCTCTTTGCCAGGGGTATCTTCAGCATTCAGGTTAACCAAATATAGACCTCCAAGCAGTTTCTAAATCAGACAAAACTGAAAAGGAGAAATCGATCGAAAAGTCTCTGTTTGGTAGAATAACTCTAGCAATATATCCAGCATCGAAGACAGCCCAGATTAAAAGGAGGCAATGTTTGAAGGCCTTCCCAAACACACTGACAGCTCCCACAAAGCCCGTCAGGACATTCTTCAAGGTGACTGCATTTATCTCTCTTCTCAAGAGATTCTGGTGTAGACCCCTAACATCATCATATCCTGGGAATTGTAGGTTTCTAGGTCACCACCTTTAATATTGGTTGTGACTGGGAGTTATTTGGAGATTGTGACACCTTGTAGCAGCTGAGTTTGGAAAAGAGCAGTAAAGACAGACAGGGGTTCAAACTGGCATTTTTCCAGCAGCTTCTCACATGTGTGTACTCTCCATCTTCCTGTCCCTCCTAACCAATATAGAATAAGTGTCCCAATCTACAAGACCTCTTTTTAGGGCCAGGAGACCAGAATTTTAGTTACCTATGGAAGCTAGTACATGCTTTGTGAGCAGACTAGGAATATTACATGCGAAGATCAGATCTTGAACGAGTGTGTCTCTATCTGTACAGGAAGTAAGTAGAGATGAGCAGCCATGATGGGACAAAACAAGGCAACAAGACCTTGACATCTTTATATAAATCTTTACGTGGATCAGCTCTATGCTGAGTATACATAGATCAAATGCCTACAATTATTCAAAGTTTTAAATACAATTTTTTTCCTAAATTCAGTTAAATAACTCCACAAGAACAGAACATAAGTCTGATTCATCTTTCCCTCCCTTGCCTACCAAGGTCATTACCTAGTACTCAATAGGTACTGAATACATTTTTGATAAATGAGAAACCTGTTAGTATTTCTAAATGTAGCCTATTACCTACTTTTTCCTCTTGTTTTTGTTTTTAACCAGAAAATAAAGTGGAGTAATCAAATCTTATATCTGAATCACACACAATGAAATCTACCACAGTCCTTCTCCATGTCCCCATGAGTTGTTCAGACCAGGACTTGGGCCATCATTTTGGAGGTCACAGTAAAGAGCCACAGTAAATAGCACAGATGACTCGTTCCACTGAAACCGTATAGCAACAACCAACTCTATATTCTTTTGGAAATAATGTGACTCACTCCTAAGATGGCTGTCCCTAATGGACTTAGCCTTCACACAAATAGGCCCTTTTAAAGAATCATAAAATTTCAGAGCCGAAACTTTCTTATAAATTATCTAGTCCAATCCCTTTAATTGACAGATGGGGAAGCATAGGCCCAGGAAGACAGGGGTCTTGCCTGAGGTGTTACATCTGGCTGGTGACAGGACCAAGATGAGAAGCCCAGCCTGTGTCCTCATTTTTATTCACTCCACCTCCTACTCTTCCTTCTGCTCTCAACCTGAAACCTTCACTGACCTCCACCGCTGTCCAAATTGATCCTCCCCCTACTCATGCTTATAGCACTCTTTGCCTTTGTAGGGCTGTGTATTGAAGGTCTGCTCTCCACCAGGAACAGCCAATATCAGTAGCTTGCCAGGCACAGAATAGTCCATAAACACTTGTGGAATCAATGAGTGAATGAATGAATAAACAAATAAATGAATTCCTCTACAATGTATTTTCTATTATATTATATGGCGTTTATTTATTTATGTATCTAGAATATCTTTTTATGCTTCTGTTTATCCCCCCAAATTATCTCTTCTGTTCATCCAAAACTAAAAGATAAAAAACCTTAAAGATTAAAAAAAAATCTTTAAAAGAAATAAATAAGAGCTTCTAGACATATTAGAAACAGAAGTTTTGGGGGACCCCTAATTTCTCAAGCACTGGGACCATATTTTCTTGATCGTTTTGCCTGTGCCTACCACGTAATAGGAACGACAAATGGTAGAAGTCAAAAAGCATGTTTTGAATAAAAGAATGCAGAAATGAATAAAACATGCACACTGTACATGTGGCATGATAATGGTAAATCATCTGAATGATAAGTTGAAATATCACTCAGAATTTTTTAAGTTTTCTCCTGGATGAGCCATTTGTGTCTTCTGGACGGAGCCACATTCTGAGAACTAAGCAGGAGGTTGATGACACAGTGTTTGAACCCAAAGTGAGAACTTGACTTCAATGACAAGAGGTTAGGAGCCTTGAATGCTCAAAAGTGAAAATAAGTTGGGGGTCACAGAGAGGACAAGGAATAAACCATCCCCTGCCCACCTCAGCAGCAGGGACTCCGGAGCGAGTCTGTCCCCCTCTCTGTGTTGAAGCCCAGCCTCGCTGCAGCATGCTGGCTGAGCAGCAGCTGAAGAGAAGCCACCCACTGCTCTAATAGAGCCAGCACACAGCCATGAGGGCATTGGTGGCCGCCCCCACACAGCCAGGCTGGCCTGACCTTAGAGCCCTTCAAACGGAAAGCACTTTTCTGAATTTCAGAAAGCCTGATCGTGGCAGTCTTAGGTTAAGTCCACGAAAGCAAGGGTTAACGTACAGTGCTGTGCGGTGAAAGTACTGCCTGTATTATGTTAAACCTCCTTTATATAGAAGGAAAAATCCAACTGTTGTGCAGAAAATCCCTACCCTTTCCGATCGATGCTTCCTACCACTAGGGCATCTAGTAATTTCTGATTCAGTCTCCTGTAGACTTTACTTCAATGACAGGGCACAGCAGGCTGGGGCAGACAGCAGCCAGATTCCACGTGGCAAACCATCAATCCCACCAAGAGGTGTGAGTGTTGGGGGGTGATACACAAAGGAGAGGGGAATGTCACTGTGGGTTGCACTGGGACTGTTTTAAGCCATGCCCGGGTCCTCAATCATAGACTCAGAATTCAAAGGGCTGGTAGGCTCTTGGTCACTGATCTCATCTCAAGGTGATAGTCACCTCTGGCCTTTCAGCAGACAGCAAGCCTACTGTCCATCCATCTTGGAGCAGCTTGACACTTGACTCTCTACCCATTTTACAGCCAGTGAACATTCCTTATTGATTTATTGATCGGTGTCTGCCTGTGAGAGAGCTCAGAACAGACTCTGTGTGCACTCGCAGCCTCACACATGGATTTTTTTTTTTTTCCTCCTTTCTTTTCTCCTTTTTATCTAAGCCGTGTTAGCAGTCCAGGGTGCAGTAGGAATTAGAGCATGCAGGAGCCCAATTTACTGTCATGAATGTGTCCAGCTCCAGTTGGTTGGTCGGATCTGCTTGTCTTTTCTTTTCCCTTTTCTTTTCATTTTGTTCAGAACTCTGAATAACCATCCCTCAGTCGCTCTTGTTTTGTCTGAGTCCCTCCTTTCCCTTAACTTTATTTAAGATGTTTCTTAAATCCAACATGGAACAAGCAGAGAGAAGGGAGATAAAAAAAAAAAAAACTAACATACTCTTTTTCCCCTATTGTCTTTTTGCTGTCACATCCTATGGGAAGAAGACACCTTATTTCCAAAAACAAGAGTCCCTCCTCACCTTCCGGTTTTGAATAAGCAATGTTTGATTGCTTTGAATCATTTATAATTAAATCTGAGTCATTTTGATTGCACTGGTTTCTCTCCCAAAAACAAATATTATTAAGCACACTCATCCTTACTACAATTTCATGAATGAGCATTCAGAAGCCATGAAATCTGTGTGGTCCCTAAGCTTTTTAATCTGCAGAGCAAAGTTAAGAAAAGTGTCTATAAAGCAAGTCCCTTCTTTCAAAGGAGAGGCAGAAAGCACAAAATCCTTATAAGCAACCACACATCTGCCGGGTATAAAGTGCAACAATAGAAATCCCTGGAATAACAGTTAGCATGTCTTATAAGCAGACCACATGGCTATGGTAGCAGTAATTACTTCCAAGCCATCTCAGACAAGATCTACAAATCACACCTCTGAAGCCCACAGCTCTTCACTACCTTTAGAGTTTTCAGAGAACGGAATCATTTATCTCCTTATAGTAATTAGATGGAACGATGACGGTGGTGTCTTATTGTATTGATCTGGACACTGCATATCCAGGTCACATTTTATTCACAAATATATTTTCTCAAAAAGTAATAATTTGTTTTGCTTGAAATAAACAAATTGGTGTTTCAAGAGCAAAATTTCCCAAATAGACAAACTGGAGGGGCAAGGCTGCCTCAAATGCCTATTATCCAGCCTCAGTATTCCAGAAATTCCTGTTAAGTGTATGAAGTGATTTCAGCCCCCTATGGCTACTTAGCCTCATTTTAATCCCTCCTCCAAAAAGTCTTCTCATTCCATTTGGAGCTACCAGTTTTCCAAGAGACCTAACTTGACCAATATAAGCTAGTTTCTTGTGTTTTCATCTGCTAGATTGATCATATAAGTGTGTTACAGATTTTTAAGTGGTTTTTTTTTAATTATCTGTATTTAATCTGTTTTTTAAATTTATTTAGCCTCAAGACTCCAGTGGTAAACGATCAAACTAAGGAAAAACAATTATAAACAAAATTTGAAAAATGCAAATTAAAAGAGGTTACTATTTTTTACCTATCAATTAGAAAAAAAAAAGAAAGTTAATAACAATTCATAAAAACTGGTGAAATAAACATATCATAGACTGTAAATTGGTAAAACCATTTTGAAAGATAACCAAACAGCATATATCAATAGTCTTCAAAATATAGACTGTTTACATACATCCTTTTGATCTAATCTAAAGCAATTTTAAATAACGAAAAAATGTTTATGTTTAAAGAGGCTCACAGCAGTGTTATATGAAAATAGCATCAAAACTATGGAAAGATTAAATTATGATATACTCACTCAATATAATGAGCTACTATAAAGCATGGATGGCTATAACGAATATGCAATAAGGAGAAATTCCTCTACTATTATATTAAGTGGAAAGGACTATCAAATATTATCAACAATATAATTATAACTAGGTGGAAGGAAATGGGCACAGAGAAATATGCTGGAAAGAAGTTCTCTAAATGCCAGTATTTATGGCAGGTTGGAATTGTGAGATAATAACCATTTTTTCTCTTACCTTAATGTTCTTTTGACTTGCATGCATAATGTTTCTAACAAAAATAAATAAATAACCTTGGGAAAAGTAGAACAATAACCTGCCTTTGAAATCATTTGGCATGGCTTTCAAACAGGTAATAAAAGTTTAGTGTTTTTATTTTTCTTATTGAGACATTATCTATGGAACAGAGATAGGGGACTGAACTATTTGCTTTCATAAAATGGTTTCAAAAGCAGTTGGAATTTTTTCCCATAAGCAGTAGAAAGCTTTTAAGCAGTAGACAACCAGCAAACCAACAATAGGACTAAAATGACAGATATACTGAGATTGCCCAGTGTAGTAGAAAAGGGCTTTTAGTTAAGCATTCTGAATTCAAAACCAGTACTGCCATTAACTAACTGGGAAAAAAGATCACTGAACTTCATGTGTTAGTATTTTTTCATTAAAACAGATAAAAATCACTTTTAATCCATAAATCATAAAAAGTAATAATGGACCATTGGAAAAGTGGGCAAAATACCTGACGTCACTCAGTTCAGGCTCCTATTTCTCCCTTTAGAATAAGAATTATTTTATTTTTCTCCCTTCTTCTGGTTGGACGGGCCACTTTAGCCAGTAAAGTAGTAACTCAATTTCATCATCCAGAAGGACGCCAGTGCAGACGTCATTCACCCCTGTGGCAAGACAATTATCCAGGCTGATGGTAAGCCCAGCTCCTTCTAAAGGAACTGCTGGCCAATGGCACAGGCCCACAGGGGGGTGTGGAAAGAGGACAGGCTGAGCCAGTGCATTGACCTCATATATCTGGGAGCTGGACTGCAAGAACAAGGAAGAGACCAGATGTCCCAGCAAGAGAACAAAGGTTGAAGCTATGCATATTTTTAACAAGGTTAAGTCAACAGTTGGATGGAATTTTCTACCTGAGAATCACTTATGAAGGAAAGTCACAGTCATCAGACGCAAGCATCACATGAACATATTGACAACAAAAATGACCAGAGGTCTAAGTAAACTTCCCCAAAATAAGTACCAATGCTTTTCCTTGAGCAATCCTAAGAGTCCAGATGGTTAAGTCACTTGTAAGAGGTACAGAGGCAGAGACATCATCAAGATGGCAGAATAGATGGTCCCCAGTGTCACTCTCTCCCACAGTGGATCAATTTACAATTATTAAAAGCCAAAGACTGCCAACCTGGGACTGCTGAAGCTTAAGGGAAGAGGAGGAGAGACCCACAAAGTTCATGAAATTGGAAGAAGCCATGACAAGAGAAAGAAGGGACACTCCAAGCATTTTGAGCCCTGGCTTCTTCAGGCCCAGCCCAGGTGAAGGGTGGGAAGAAGTTGTAGTACACAGAGTAGGAGTCAACAAAAGCCACATCTGTGTCCTTTGCCTGAACTTGTTTGGAATTTTAGGGGAGAAGAGGGCCTCAGAGCACACCATACCAGGACCCAGACCAGCCAGACCACTGACAGAGTTCCTATGGATCCACATAGGAGTAAGGGGCTGCAGCCAACCCAAAGAAAGGAACCTCCCAAAGGCCAGTGAGTCATCACAAGGGACATGCACACAGCCCGCCCCATGGAAAGTATTTGGAGTACAGGGTCAGGGGAGGAGGCTGGCCTGCCGGGGAAACATTAAGGCACAGCATAGGCAGCTGATCTAACTTCTGATTGGCACTGGCCCACTCAGTGGACTCTAATCAGGAAGACAGAACTGCAGGGGGTGAAGTTTGCTGGAAAGACTCACTCTCAGGCCAGAATTTCCATACAGACCAGGTATAACTGACCTCATATGACCCAGAAGTGATTAAAAGGCTGACAATTAAAATCTGAGCCACAGAAAAAGCCTTCCCTAGAGAATCAGGAGCAAAGCAGCAATTTAGTTTAACTGCTGGGCTCAAGTGCTGGTTCCCACAGGAACTTCCCCCAGTTTGGGAATTAACCAAAGGACAATAAATTAGTTCCAGTGCACAGTTTAAGTGGTGGTGATAGATAATAATCCAACACAGAAACGAAAGAAAAAAAACACAGATCAGAAACAAAGCTCTGATATTAACCAGTAAAGATCTAATACCACTAAAGGGCACCTATAAAACCTAGAAGAGATAGCAGTCTCCTCAAATGCCCAGGCATCAACATAAAGACACAAAGACTGAGAAAGAACAGAAAAATATGACATCATCAGAGTAAACAAACCAAGCACCAGCAATGGACCCAGAGGAACAGCAGATTTATGAAATGTCTGACAAAGAATTCAGAATAACCCTCTTAAGGATGTACAAGAAAATACAGATAAAAATTAAATAATATTGGAAAATAATCCAGGAGAAGAATGAGAAACTTGACAAAGGAACTGAATCAATTTTTAAAAATAGAAATTTTAGAAATAAAGAATACATTATCTGAACTGAAAACTCTTTAGAAAGTTCCAATAGCAGATTTAATCAAACTGAGGAAAGAAACAGTGAGCTCAAAGATAAAAAATACATAAAATTATCAAATCAGAGGAGCGATAAGAAAAAATGAAACAGAAATACAGCAAATCTGGGACTCCCTCAAGCAAAATAACCTTTGCGTAATTGACTTATCCAAAGGAGAAGAAAAAGGAAGAGATGTAGAAAGTATATTCAAGGAAATAATGGCTAAAAATTTCCCAAGTATGGAGAAAGATAAAGGCATACAGAAACAGGAAGCTCAAATGTTGCCAATCTAATTCAATCCAAGGAGGAACACCTCAAGACAGATCATAATCAAATTACCAAAAACCAAAGACAAAGAAAGAATACTGAAAGCATCAAAAGAAAAGAAACACATAATATTCACTGGAGTCCCCATATCTCTGATGAATATAGATGCAAATATCCTCAACAAAATATTAGCAATCAGAATACAGCAACAGATTCAAAAAATTACACACCATGATTGATGGAGCTTGCAGGTATTGTCCTCCCAGAACTCATGTGGAAATCTGATCCCAAATGTGGCAATGTTGGGAACTGTTTGAGTCATGCAGGTCGGTCCCTCATGAATGGATTAATGCTCTCTCTTGCAGAGGGGTAGTGAGTGAATTCTCACTCTATTAGTTCCTGCAAGAGCTGGTTGTTTAAAAGACCCTGGCACCTCCACTCACTCTCTCTCACTCTCTCTCTCTATCTCTTGCTTCCTCTTGCCATGCGATCTGCTTGTACCAACCAGCTGCCTGATGCTTTCCACTGTGAGTAGAACCTGCCTGAGACCTGTGCCAGATGCATCTGTCCCAGAATCATAAGCCAAATAAACCTCTGCTCTTTATAAATTACCCAGTTTCAGTTATTGTGTTATAGCAACACAAAAATGGACTAATACAATGATCAAGTGGGATTCAGCCCAGGGATACAAAGATTGTTCAACATATGCAAGTCATTAAGTGTGATACACCACATCAACAAAATCAAGGACAACAACCATATGATCATCTCAATAGATACAGAAAAAGAATTTGACAAAATTCAACATTGCTTCATGATAAAGACTCTCAGAAAATTAGATATAGAAAGAAAGCATCTCAACACAATAGAAGCCATATATGACAAACCCACTGCCAATATCATCCTGAATGGGAAAAAGCTGAAAGCTTTTCTCTTAAGGAGAAGAACAACACAAGGATGCCCACTCTGATTGCTCTTATTTAACATAGTATTGGAAGTATTAGCCTAAGCAATCAAGCAAGAGAAAGGAATAAAGGGCATCCAGATTTTTAAAAATTAAGTCAAACTGTCCCTGTTTACAGATGAGATGATCTTATATAGAGAAAAACCTAAAAACCACCAAAAAACTGATAAATGATTTCAGTAAAGTTGCAGGATACAAAATTAACACACAGCAAATCAGTAGCATTTCAATACCCCAGCAATGAACTTGCAGAAAAAGAAATCAAGAAAGCTAACCCATTTACAATAGTCACTAAAAAAATAAAATACCTAGGAATCAATTTAACCAAAGAGGTAAAAGATCCCTACAAATAGAATGACAAATCACTGCTGAAAGAAATTAAGGAGGACACAAAAAGATGGAAAGAAATTCCATGCTCTTGGATTGGAAGAATTAATATTGTGAAAATGTCCATTCTACCCAAAGTGATCTACAGATTCAATGCAATCCCAATCAAAATGCCAATGACACTCTTCACAGAAATAGAAAAAACAATCCCAACATTCATGTGGAACAACAAAAGACCCCAAATAGCCAAAGCAATCCTAAGCAAAACAAAATAAAGCTGCAGACATTATACTACCCAATTCCAACTTATACTACAAAGCTATAGTAACCAAAACAGATTGGTACTGGCATAAAAACAGACACTTGGACCGATGGAAGAGAATAGAGAATACAGAAATCAACCCACATACTTATAGCCAACTGATCTTTAATAAAGGCAACAAATACACTCACTGGGGAAAAGACTACTTCTTCAATAAATGGTGCTGGGAAAACTAGACATCCATAGGTAGTAGAATGAAACTAGAGCCATATCTCTTGCCATATACCAAAATCAACTCAAAATGGATTAAAGACTTAAATAAGACTTGAAACTATAAAATTCCTAAAAGAAAACAAAAGGGAAACATTTCAGGAAATAGGACTGGCCAAAGACTTTATAAATAAGATTCCAAAAGCACAGGCAACAACAGAAAAATAAACAAATGGGATTATATCAAACTAAAAAGTTTCTGCACAGCAAAAGAAATAGTTTCTTTTCTGCATAGCAAAAGGCAGCCTACAGAGTGGGAGAAAGTATTTGCAAACTATGCATCCAACATAGGATTAATATCCAGAATATACAAAGAACTCAAACTTAACAGTAAAAATCAAGTAACCTAATTAAAAAATAGGTGAAGGAGCTAAATAGGCATTTCTCAAAGGAAGATATACAAACGGCCAACAGACACATGAAAAAGCATTCAGCAGCACTATGCATCAGGGAAATGCAAGTTGAAACCACATTGAGATATCACCTCACACCAGTTTGACTGGCTATCATCAAAGACAGAGAATAACAAATGCTGGTGACAATGTGGAGAAAGGGAAACTCTCCTACACTGTTGGTGGGACTGTAAATTTCCATTATGGAAAACAGTATGGATGTTCCTCAAACAACTACAGATAGAACTGCTATATGATGCAGCAATCCCACTGCTGGGTATATACTCAAAGGAATGGAAATCATCATGTCAAAGGGATACCTGCATTCCCATGTTTATCACAGCTCTATTTACAATAGCCATGAGTTGGATCCAACCTAAATGTTCATTGACGGATGACTGTATAAGGAAAATGTGATACATATATATATATACACACACTCAATGGAATATTACTGAGACATAAAAAAGAATGAAATTCCGCCATTCTCAGCAACATGGACAAACTTAGAGAAAATTATGTTAAGTGATATAGCCATGCACAGAAAGAGAAATAGCACATGTCCTCACTCATAGTAGGAGCTAAAAATAAATAAATAAATAAATTTTAAAAAGAAAGAAGGAAAGATACAATGATCACAATAAAATGTCGAACTTTCAAAACGAAAGAATCAGAACTGAGGCTTCCAGAGGTGGGAAAGGGAGATGGAAAGAGGGGGTGAGCAAGAAATTGGTCAAGGGCCACAAAAAATTATTACATTGTGTAATGTTGAATATATCAATTATCCTGATTTGAGCATTAGATTTCAAATGAACCACCTAACGTTAGCCCTCAAGGAGCTAAAAAAAAAGAACAAACCAAATCCAAAATCAATAGGAGAAAAATAACAAAGAACAGAGCAGAAATAAATGAATTAGAAATTTAAAAAACAATACAAAAGATTGATGAAACAAAGAGCTGATTTTTTTAAAACATTGCTAAAACTTTAGCTAGACTAATGAAGAAAAAAGTGAGAAGACCAAATCAGAAATGAAAAAGGAGACATTACAACTGATAACACAGAAATACAAAGGATAATAAGAGACTACTATGAACAACTATATGTGAACAAACTGGAAAACCTAGAAGAAATGGTTAAATTCCTGGACACATACAACTTACTAAGGTTTAATCATGAGAACCTAGAAAACCTAAATAGACCAATAATGAGTAATGAGATTGAAGTAGTCATAAAGTCTCCCAACAAAGAATATCCCAGGACCAAATGGCTTTACTGCCAAATTCTACCAAACATTTAAAGAAGAACTAATACCAATTTTTCTCAAACTCTTCTAAAAAGTTGAAGAGTATGGAATACTTCCAAGCTAATTCTACAAGCCCAGCATTAACCTTATACCAAAACTGGAAAAAGATACAACAAAAAAAGAAAACTTCAGACCAATATCCCTAATGAACACAGATGGGAAGATCCTCAACAAAATACTATCAAACAGAATCCAACAACACTTTAATATTAAAAAGTTCATTCACCATGGTCAAGTGGGATTAATCCCAGTGATGAAATGATGGTTCAATATATGCAAATCAATAAACATGATACATCACGTCAACAGGATGAAGGGGAAAAACCATAAGATCATTTCAACAGATGCAGAAAAAGCATTTGATAAAATCCAACACCCCTTCATAATAAAAACACTCAACAAACTAGGTATGTTTGAGGAAGGAATGTACCTCAACACAATAAAAGCCACATATGACAGACCTAACAGCTAATATCATACTGAATGGACAAAAACTAGAAGCTTTTCCTCTAAGATCTGGAACAAGACAAGGATGCCCACTTTCCCTACTCTTATTCAGCATAGAACTGGAAGTTCCAGCCAGCATAATAAGGCAAGAGAAGGCAATAAAGAACATCTAAATCAGAAAAGAGGATGTCAGACTATCCCTATTTCCAGATGACAGGATCCTGTATGTAAAAAAACATAGAGACTCCACCAAAAAATTATTAGAACTAATAGATTAACTCAGTTGTAGTGGCAGGATACAAAAATCAACAAACAAAAATCAATAGTCATCCTATACACCAATACCAAAATAGCTGAAGAAGAAATCAAGAAAATAACCCCATTCACAATAGCTATCAAAGAAATAAAATACCTAGGAATAAATTTAAATGGAAGAAAAAAACCTCTACAATGAAAACTACAGAACATTGGTGAAAAAATTGAAGAGAACACAAATAAATGGAAAGATATCCCATGTTCATGGGTCAAATGAATTAACATCATCAAAATGTCCATATTACCCAAAGCACTCTACATGTTCAATGCAATTCCTAACAAAATACCAATGACATTCTTCACAGAAATAGAGAAAATGATCTTAAAACTTATATGGAATCACAAAAGACCCTGTATAACTAAAGTTATTTGAATAAATGAACAAAGTTGGAGGCATTACACTCCCTTACTTCAAAATATGCCATTAAGCTATAGTAACCAAAACAGCATGGTGCTGGTGTAAAAATAGACAAATAGACCCATAGAACAGAATAGAGAGGTCAGAAACAAACCCATGCACTTACAGCCAAGTGATACTCGACACAGGTGCCAGAATATACAGTGGGTAAAAGACAGCCTCTTCAATAAATGGTGATGGGAATATAGTATTCCACATGCAGAAGTTTGAAACTGGACCCTTGTCTCTCCACACACACAAAAATCAATTCAAAATGGATCAAAGACCTAAATTTAAGACCTGAAACTATGAAACTACTAGAAGAAAACATAGGGGAAATGCTTCATGAAATGGGAGTGGGCAGCTCTTTTTTGAACGAGACCACAAAGGCACAGACAACTAAAGCCAAAATACACAATGGTACTACCTCAAACTAAAGCTTCTGCATAGCAAAAGGACACTATCAAAAAAATGAAGAGACAACTTACAGACTAGGAGGAAGTGTTTGCAAACTACACATCAGACAAAGGTCTAATATCCAGAATGTCTAAGGAACTCCAACAAAACAGCAAAAAAAAAAAAAAAGAAAGAACCCAATTTTAAAAATGGGCAAAGGACCTGAATAGACATTTCTCAAAAGAAGACATATGAACAGCCAACAAGCACATGAACATGAAAAAAATCACTAATCGTCAGGGAAATGCAAATTAAAACCATAATGAGATATCATCTCACCCAGTTAGAATGGCTATTACCAACAAGATAGAAAATATTAAGCACTGGAGAGGATACAGATAAAAGGGAACTCTTCTACATTGTTGGTGTGAATGTAAATTGGTATAGCCATTGTGGAAACAGTATGGAAGTTCCTCAGAGAACTAAAAATAGATCTACCTTACAAGCCAGCCACCCCACTACTAGGTATGTACCCAAAGGAAACGAAATGAATATACTGAAGAGACACCTGCACTCCCATGTTCATTGCAACACTATTCACAATAGCCAAGAGATGGAATCAACCTAAATGCCCATCAACAGAAAAACGGATTAAAAAAGCTGTGGTATGGGCCGGCCCAGTGGCGCACTGCTACAGTGCGCCACTTGGGAGCGCGGTGGCGCTCCCACCGAGGGTTCGCATCCCACATACAGACCGGTTCCCGCTCACTGGCTGAGCGAGGTGCGGGTGCAACACTGAGGATTGTGATCCCATTGCCGGTCCCGGTCCGGTACGGGCACGACACTGAGGGTTGCGATCCGTTGCCGGTCACGAAAAAAGACAAAAAAAGGAAAGAAAAAAAAAAAAAAAAAGCTGTGGTATATATACACAATGAAATACAACTCAGCTATGAAAACAAATAATATCATTTGCAACCACATGGATGGAACTGGAAGCCATCATATTAAATGAAGTAAGTCAGGCACAGAAAGACAAGTACCATGTGATCTCACTCATATGTGGAATCTAAAAAAAGGGGGGTTCTCATAGAAGTGGAAAGTAGAACAATAGGGGGGCAGGGAGAGTAGAAGAGATAGACTAATAGATACAAAACTATGCCATCTACCCTAAGTGAATCATTGTGTAGTATATGCATGTATTGAGACAACACACTGTACTCCACAAAAATAAATATAAATTGATTGAAAAAAATTTTAAGTAAAAAAATAAAGAGTTACAGAGGTAGATCTCGAACTAATTTCTTTATTCAACCAACATCAATCAAACTCCTGCATTGTGCTAAATAATGGGCATGGAAAGAGAAATAGGCACAATCCTGTTCTCTGAGGAGATTTTATTCCACTGGAAATAATAACAAATGTTACACAGTTAGAATCCTGTACAGGATCTGGTTCTTTCAATTCAGTGCTGCATTTAGCCTTCCAGCAGCCTTGTGAGATCCTTCTATGCAATAATATAGCAGGCCATAATTGGGCATAGTTTGTCAGACTGAAGAAAGGATGTGATTATTACCAAAGGAGTTTTCTCTGCCCATGCTTGGGACATCCAAATATCCCAAGAGAAAGGATAAAAAGGGCAGAGAATGTGGCAGGCCCACAAAGTTGAAAAAGTACGTAAGAATTAGAGTGGGTATATCACAGCATGCTATTTTCTTGTGCAAAGGAGGGAAACACTTTTCCACCTTCCCCATAACAATGTGCCCCAAGGGTCCCAGGTAGGAGTTCTAAGTAGAATTGGAGTCCCTTGGAACCCCCAGTTCAGAAGGGAGGTGCCTGTACTTCTAGGAGTACTTCTTGCCCGACTCCTCCAGCTTCAGGGTTTCAGTCCCAGCCCTGAGGTCCAGAGAACCCAGAGCTGGTAGAAGGAAGCTCCGGGGAGGAGCCCTGGAGTTGGCTCATTCAGCTCCAAACTTGGTGTTTATTTTTCTCATCAAGCAGTCCAGAGTTCACAGATCAGAAAACTGTTTGCTCAGGAAGTAGAGAGCACTCAGCCACCTCCATTCTCCTCAACCAACCCCGTGTCCTGCTACCTCAATCTTGCTGCCCCTGAGTAGAACCCATGGGGAAAAAAATCATACAATGTCAGAGCTGGAATGGACCTTAGAAATCATTTTTTCCAATCCCACATTTCAAAAACAGAAAAATGAGAGCCCATAAAGGGATCATACCTTGCATAAGGGCACTTACCAACTTCCAAACTCTATCACACAGGCCAAGGTAGACATATCTACTCACATAAACATCCATGCATTCATTCATACATGAAATCCTACAGCAAATGAGGGGCACACTTAGAAGTCACTTGCCTAGACTGTATATTTGTCATTTTAAGGACCACCTGTACTAGATGTAACTATGGTTTGTACTGCAAAGGGAATACAATTGCCTGGGCACTTCTCTCAAATCCCTGTATTACGAATATGAATTTGGGGACAAAAACAAATGTAGACACAAATGTAGGCACTGTTACCTTAAAATGATTTCACCAGTGTTGGTGTTGGCATTCCTCATTGATTAGAAGCTGCCCTGATTTATTCATGGCTTAATGTTGCTTGGTAAAGAAAATAAATTAGACTCCCAGCCATACAAAGCACCTGGAGTGTGATACTTGCAGCTTTCAACACGTACTGGTTGGACAAGCTGACTGTGATACAAAATCATTCAATCCTGTCACCATTCTGCCAGACTATTCCTGCACCCCACCCTCATCCCTCTGGATCCCTCTGTCCTGCCACTTGCTGATGCTATTTGCCAGGGAGTGAAGGTATTTGTGAGCTTTGAAAATTGGATCACAGGGACAGCTCCACGCTGGCCCCAGTCATGACAGCAAGACTGATCAATCAATACTCTGTGTGACACTTTCAGAATTCATTGGAAATGATGCCCTTTTCAAATGACACCCACATTTTATTGAGGGCAGCTCTAGTGGGGGGATAGAAACACCACACCAATGTGTTTTTCTTAGATATATCTGGTTCCAGTAAACTTTGTTGATTAGGACCAATAAGTCTGTGTCTCCAACCTCCCCATCCATCCCAAAGCCTTTGAACAAGGAGGAGATAAAATATTTAGGCAGCTGTGCAAGCCAACATTTTTCTGAGCCCCTAAATCTCACATATACAATAGAGAATGTCCAGGCTTCTTTCAATGCAATGAATCTTTTAATATTCTAGGTTTGTGGTGGACTTTCAGCACACCAGACTCATACAGAAAACAGTGGAAATTCTCTTCCAGAATGAAAGGCTTAAAACTGCCAGGCTACTTTTCTAAGCACTCTTAGAGCCTTGACCCTTACTTGTCTCATATGATTCTGGGGGATATAAGGCACTAGTTTGTTTTCTTTGCATCAGGGTGCCTGATGATGGAAAAGACAAAGTGTCAGCTACCTAGGCCAGCCCAGCAGGTTAGCAGTGCTGCTTAACGAGACCAGGTGGGAAGCTCTGGTTTAATTGCTAAGTTCTAATATGGTAACAGAGTGTTCCCAGCACACGCTAACATTAGTCAGCCCACCAAGGTCTGAGGAGAAGAGGTTTCAAAGGGCCTTGAGGGACTAAGGAATGAGAGAGGTGACTCTTCTGACTGGAGGAGACAGGAGGAAAAAACAAGAAAACAGAGCAGGCAGAATTAGAATCAGAGGTGTCAAAATCACAGCTAGATAGGAAAAATAAGATCTAGTGGTTTACAGTAGCACTAGGCATCTATAACTAACAATGATTTATTCTATGTTCTCAAGTGGCTAGAAAAGAGAAGCTCAGATGTTATCACAAAGAAACAGTACACTTTGCAATGACAAATTTGCTGTCTTGATTTGATAATCACACATCATATACATGTATTAAAATATAACTCTGTACCTCATAAATATGTACAACCAGTATATTTCAATTAAAAAATAAATCCCTAAAGAAAAAAATAAAAAGAAAAGAATCCCAGGTGCCACTGTTCAAATAAAACCCCAGATGCTAACAGTTAAGAGTCGTGGTTCTCTGAGCATGCATCAGGACCACCAAGGGGTCTTGTGAAAACAGAGGTTGCTGGGCCCCATCTCTGGAGCTCCTGATTCAGTAGGTCTGGGATGGGGTCCTGGACTTTGCATTTCTAACAAGTTTCCAGGCGATGCTTCTGCTGCTGCTGCTCTGGGGACCACAGTTTGAGGACTACTGACTTAGAGCACCTTTACGCTACTTACAAACCAAGTAAACTCAGCTATGTAAATAGCACTAGAACTATTTTTATTGTACTGTGCTCATCAGGGTAGATATGATAAAGCGTCTCTTTAATGGAAGTGATTCCCCAAAGTTTGTGTGGGGTTTTTTTGTTGTTTTTGTTTTTGTTTGTTTGTTTTTTCTGCCTGGTACTATGAAAAAACAAAGGTGAACTGTGAATTTTCTTCTCTGACAATGACAATTCTGCAAACAAAACAGGCATGTAACTAGTCCTTGACAGTTCAAGCTCCCTTAAGGGTCAGGGAGCAATCACTGGGGCCTTGAGTATCCAGGTCAACTGAGTTAACCAGACGCTGGTCAATTACGGGGCTCTGGGCTGTCACAATGAATGGGCAATCAATGACCATCCCGTTCCATTGTTGAAACACTCCAAATCTAGTGCCTGCCCATTTCAGGATCTGGTTGTCATGAAATCCAAGTAAGCAATCTTTAAATGGCCAAGTTCCCAAATATGAAGCAACTTGATTGAGTTCCTAGCAATTTCCTCCCTCAGTCAATCAGTTCCTAGCAATTTCCTCAGTCAATCAGGTTAATTATCAAGAAGTGCCCAAAAGTCCCTAAAATAAAACAGTTAAGGTAAATAATCTCCACCTTCCTTCAGGAAGATTTTATGAAGAACTACTATTTCCTTTTTAAAAGATACAAAATGAAGGCAAACCTATGAACACAAGAATATTTAAATTGAATACAAAGCATCCCTCTCTAGCTGGGAACACCCCCTCCTCATCTTTATACAGAATTCCAGTATCTCTGGATTTGCTTCTGGGCAGCTATTCAGCAACTGAGAGAATTTCACTGTAAATTACAGTGTATGAGACTTATGAGTCCCTATGACTGGGGATAAATAGAAAAAGAGAAAGTGGTAGAGGGACTAGGAAAAGGAGCAAAACAGACAGCAGAACACAGGCTGGAGTTTCTGCAATGTTTTCTCTCTCAGGGTGTTGAGAGAAAATAAAACCTGGCCTCAGAACTGCAATCCTGTGCCTGCTGGAAGGCAGGAAGGAGAGATGTGAGTATGGGGCCGAGCATGCTTTGGCATGAAGATAGTTGAGCAGAGAGAGTTCCTGAATCTGTGTACAAGAGATAGTGCATAAGAAACACCTACTCAGTGAGTGTAAATAAGTTAAAATTTCCCCAAACGCTCCAAGGTTTGCTTGTTAGGTTTTATTTCCCTCTCTTTTCTCCATCTTTAACATCCAAGTTACTCTCATTTCTGAAGATGAGTAGGACCTGAGAGATGAGAGGGAACAACTCTAAGCCTTTACATCAGAAAAGTTGAAACCTTCTCCTTTAAGAATGGGAACAAGACAGGATGCCCACTCTCACCACTCCTATTTAACATGCTTTTGGAGGTACTAGCCAAAGAAATCAGGCAAGAGAAAGAAATAAAAGGCATCCATATTGGAAAAGATGAAGTCAAACTGTCCCTTTTTGCAGATGGCACAATCCCATATATAGAAAAACCTAAAGATGATGCCAAAAGTCTCTTAGAGCTGATAAATGATTTCAGTAAAGTTGCAGAATACAATACCAACATGCAAAAATCAGTACCATTTTTATACTGCAACAACAAACTAGCAGAAAAAGAAATCAAGAAATCTAACCCATTTAAAATAGTCATCAAAAAAATTAAATACCTATGAATAAAGCTAACCATGGAAGTAAAAGATTGCTACAGTAAGAACTACGAATCTCTATTGAAAGAAGTTAAAGAGGATACAAAAAGATGGAAAGAAATACCATGCTCTTGGATTAGACTAAATAACACTGTGAAAATGTCCATGCTACCCAAAGTGATCTATAGGTTCAATGCAATCCCCATCAAAATACCAATGACATTCTTCACAGAAATAGAAAAACAATCCTAACACTCATATGAAACAACAAAAGACCCTGAATGGCCAAAGCAGTCCTGAGCAAAAGAAAGTAAACCTGGAGGCATAACACTACCTGGCTTCAAATTATACTACAAAGCTATAGTAACCAAACAGCATAGTACAGGCATAAAAACAGATACACAGACCAATGGAACAGAATAGAGAACCCAGAAATCAACCCGTGTACTTACAACCAACAGACCAACAAAGTCTCCCAGAACGTACATTGGTGGAAAGACTGCCTCTTTGATAAATGGTGCTGGGAAATCTGGACATCCATATGTAGAAGAGTGAAACTAGACCTGTACCTCTCACCATACACCAAAATCAACTCAAAATGGATTAAAGACTTAAATATACATCCTGAAACTATAAAACTCCTAAAAGAAAACAGGAAAAACATTTCAGGGAGTAGGAGTGGCCAAAGTCTCTATGAATAAGATCCCAAAAGCACAGGCAACAAAAGGAAGCACAAACAAATGGGATTATACCAAACTAAAAAGCTTCTGTACAGCAAAGGAAACAATTAGCAGAGTGAAAAAGACAACCTACAGAGTGTGAGAAAATATTTGCAAACCATGCATCTAACATAAAATTAATATCCAGAATATATAAGTAACTCAAACAACTTAACAGTAAATTAATAAATAAATAACAATTTAAAAATGGGCAAAGGAGCTCAATAGGCATTTCTCAAAGGAAGATATGCAAATTGCCATCAGACACATGAAAAAAATGCTCAACATTGCTAAGCATCAGGGAAATGCAAATCAAAACCACACTGAAATGTCATCTCACACCAGTTTGGCCTTTTATTGAAAAGACAGAGAAAAACAAATACTGGCAAGGATGCAGAGAAAGGGAAACCCTCGTACACTGTTGGTGGGACTGTAAATTGGTGCAGGCATTACAGAAAACAGTATGGAGGTTCCTCAAACAGCTACAGATAGAATTACCGTACAGCAGAGCAATTCCACTGCTAGGTATACACCTAAAGGAATGAAAGTCATCATGCCAAAGGGATACCTGTACTCCCATTGCAGCTCTATTTACAATAGCCAAGAGTTGGAACCAACTTAAATGTCCATTGTCAGATGACTGGATAAGGAAAATGTGATATATTTACACAATGGAATACTACTCTGCCATAAAAAGAATGAAAAACTGCCATTAGCAGAAACATGGATGAACTTAGAGAAAATTATGTTAAGTGAAATAAGCCAGGTTCAGAAAGAGAAATACTGCATGTCCTCACTTGTAAGTGGGAGCTAAAAAGAATAAAAAATAAACTAATAAAAAAAGAAAGATACAAGAAGCACAATAATATGCTCAACTTTCAAAAGAAGAGAACATTCTTTTTTATAGCAGATTAGAATTCCATTGTGTAGATATAGCACAGTTTCCTTATCCACTCATCTGATGATAGACATTTGGGCTGGTTCCAACTCTTGGCTATTGTAAACAGTGCTGCAATAAATATTGGAGGACAAGTATCCTTTCAGCATTGTGATTTCCATTTCTCTGGGTAATTCCCAGCAGTGGGATAGGTGGGTCATATGGTAGATCTATCTGTAATTGTTTGAGGAACCTCCATGCCATTTTCCATAAAGGCTACACCATTTTGCAGCCCCACCAACAGTGTATGAGATTTCCTTTTTCTCCACAACCTCTCCAGCACTTATCATTCTCAGACTTTTGGATATTAGCCATCCTGACTGGAGTGAGATGGTATCTCAAAGTAATTTTGATTTGCATTTCCCGGATGCTGAGTGATGTTGAGCATTTTTTCATGTATCCGTTGGCCATTCATATATCTTCCTTTGAGAAATGCCTATTCAGCTCCTTTGTCCATTTTTTAATTGGGTTATTTGGCTTTTTGCTGTAAAGTTGTTTGAGTTCCATGTATATTCTGGAAATTAATCCTTTGTCAGATGTGTATTTTGCAAATATTTTCTCCCACTCTGTTGGTTGTGTTTTCACTGTTGATTGAGAATGAAATACTATCATTCACAACAACTTGGATGGACTTAGAGAAAATTATATTAAGTAAAACAAGTCAGGCACAGAAAGAGAAATACCACATGTTCTCACTTATTTGTGGAAGCTAAAAATAAATAAATAAACACAAACAAATAAGGGGGAGGGAAGAAAACACAACAATCACAACAATTTCTTGAACTCGTTAAGACAAGTGAAGAGATTTGATGTGGTGGAAGAGGGGAGAAAGGGAGAGAAAGAGGAAAGGGGAAAGGGTCACAAAAATCAACTGCAATGTATACTGAGTAGTTAAAATTTTTAAAAAACAATTTTAATTTTAAAAAGAGAAGAGAACAGAAGTGATTTTACCAGTGGTGGGAAAGAGGGAGAGGGAGGGATAAGGGAAGAATTGGCAAAGGTCATGAAAATTGGTTACATTGTATAATGTTGAATATACTAATCCTGATTTGCACATCACATATTGCACACAGGTATTGATATTCAATGCTGTGCCCCTCAGATATGTACAATCAACTATGTTCCAATAAAAAAATTAAAAAACAAAATTGAATAAAAATAAAGTTAATTCTGAACTGGGAATGAAGTATCATTGTGGTATGCATAGGTTTCATACTGATGTTTCTGAGCCATTTATCCCTTGCTGGCTTTCTATGAGTTTACATGTACACGTTTGAAAGAATATCTGTATGGTATATAAAACATGCACTGTGAGCCATTCATTTCAGTTAATTAAACTTAATTTTGAATTGAAAAAAATAAATAAAATGAAAAGCCACTAAATAACAATGGAGAAGACACAAAGAAAAGCCTTTTCAATATGCATGTTAATTCATTTATTTTAAGTGTTATTAATTCATTTATTTTAAGTGTTAAAACAATGGTAGAGGGAATCTGAACATACATTTTAGTAACTAGGGAGTGGCAAATAGAAATTAACTGTGATGTAACTTGTATAACCAATTAATAATAACATGTCATTGGTGTTCTTTGTATTTAGTTTATCACTTTTACTGTTTTAAAATAATTAAAATAATTAAATTAATTTTTTTGTATCCATCTACTTCCTCAGTTTCCCAGCCTTCTCCCTACAAGATTGTCTGTTTCTCAACTATGAATCCTCCTATCTGGGGTTGTTTAAATTATTATGGATTTGGCAGCATCTCCTACATTGTATATGCAAGTCAATAAGCTCAAATCAATTGCTGGGACGGTGGGCAGTACTTCACAAGGCAGGAGGTTGAGGAACAGGGAAGGATGGTAAAGATAGAAAAACATCTTCCTTGGCCTTAAAGATCTCACAGTATAGTGATGGGGACAGAGTAAAAACACCAAACTATAGTACAAGTGAGAAGTAAAGAAAAAGTGTCCAAAGTGTTTCAGGACCACTGCTTTTGTGAAACTGGCATGGAGGAAGGTTCTAGAAGTTTTCACAATGGAAGACACATTTAAAATGAACCTTGAAAAACACACACACAAGTGTGCCATGCTAGAAATGGGAAGCAGAGGAAGGGAGTATTTTAGTCAAAGTTTATTCAACAAACCTCCCTGTACCTGTCAGGTTTCACAGGTGCCATGAGTATTATGAAAATAAGGAATTTATTTTAGGAATTAGACCTTAAACAAATGTGCGAAGAAGTGAAAGTCTGATGAGGGCAGTCAGGAGATCAGAGAAAAAGTTATTACCCACTGGAGCACTGGCAAGGGAAGACCAGTCAGAGCTTTCAGGGAAGTCCAAGAAACTAATTCATCCAGACACCAAAGTGAAACCACAGTGAGCTTGTGGAGAGGACTAGAGAAGCTACTGTCTCTAAAGAGCCACCACTCCTGCACATCAACAGTCAAGAGTCAGTTAATGGACTTGAGACCAGCATTGGTCAGCAGAGCAGCAACTGGGAAGATGAGCTCAGCACAGAGTGGAGGAGAGCAGGGGTCAGCTAGATAGAACCCATCAATTCTGTACCTGACCACGACAAATATTCCAGAGTGATAACTGCTCTTCTCTCCTACCTTCCAAATCTTATTCAAGTTGTTCTTTTGAACAACTTTAACCAGGAACCATACAGGGAGGGGACTCTGAGAATGTAATTCCCGGCTTAACCAAACTGATATTGCCTAATCCCAAAGCACAGTGAAAGAAGCAAAACTGGAAAGAGTGCTTTGAGACCAAGTATTTGTTCTCAGTTCCAAAGAAACTGGAAAATCTTTAAAGGTTTTGGCAGCAGATTGCATATCCAATTTCTCTTTCTAAAAAAAAATAACCTGAGTGACTGTATGCTGTATTTCAGAGATGAGGCGGTTCTTCCACATCACCCTGAGTTTACTCAAGTTATTTCTTCGCCCTGAATTGCTCTTCTTCTTACCCATCCAGTGAAAAACTCTTCCTCCTCACAGATTCCACTCCATGTCACCTCCTCTGTGACACCTTCCCTGACTTCCCATCCAAAATTCTTCACTATCCCCTCAGACTCCCATAACATCTTGTAGATACCACTGTTGAATTACTTTTCATATTGTGCTGTAATTTTCTGTCTTTATGTTTCCTTTTCTTCAGTAAACCATAAGATCTTTCAGAAGAGAGACCATGTTTTAGCACACTGTTTACCCAAGATCTTGTTAATAGTAAATGCTCAACAAATAGGGAGGGAATAAGTGAATGACTGATAAGTGAATAAGTGAAACCCAGTGTGGATGTTAATGCAAGTTCAGGCACAATGTAAACATTTTCTGTGGCCCTTTACCAATTTCTACCTAACACCCTCCTCCCCCTTTCACACCTCTGTGGACTCAGTGCCATTTTCTCCTTTTGATAGTTCAAGGAATTGTAGTGACCATTGTCTTTCTTTCTTTCTTTCTTTCTTTCTTTCTTTCTTTCTTTCTTTCTTTCTTT
>NW_007726965.1:292486-314700 GCF_000696425.1 Galeopterus variegatus
CTCTCTCTCTCTCTCTCTCTCTCTCTCTCTCTCTCTCTCTCTCTCTCTCTCTCTCTCTCTCTCTCTCTCTCTTTCTTTCTTTCTTTTTTTCAGGTCCCACTTATGAGTGCGGACATGCAGTTATTTCTCTTTCTGTACCTGGCTTATTTCACTTAACATAATTTTCTCTGTTTGTCCATGTTGCTGTGAATGGCAGAATTTCATTCCTTTCTATGGCAGAGTAGTATTAAATTGTGTGTACATACCACATTTTTCTTATCCAGTCATCCATCAATGGACATTTAGGTTGGTCCCTACTCTTAGCTATGTAAGAAGAGCTGTGATAAATATAGGGTGTGGGTATCCCTTTGACATGAAGATTTCCATTCCTTTTGATATTACAGCCAGCAGTGGAATTGCTGGATCATATGGCAGTTCTATCTGTAGTTGTTTGAAGTGTGTCCATACTGTTTTCCATAATGTCTGTGCTAATTTGCAGTCCCACCAACAGAACAGGAGGGTTCCCCTTTCTCCACATCCTTGCCAGCATCTGTCATTCCCTGTCTTTTTGATAATGGCCATCTAACTGGTGTGAGATTATATCTAAATGTGATTTTGATTTGCATTTCCCTGATGCTTAGCAACGTTGAGCATTTTTCATGTGTCTGATGGCCATTTGTATATCTTTCTTTGAGATATGCCTATTCAGCTCCTTTGCCCATTTTTTAATCAGGTTATGTGTTTTTTCACTGTTGAGTTGTTTGAGTTCCTTGTATATTCTGAGTATTAATCCCTTCTTGGATGCATAGTTTGCAAATATTTTCTCCCATTCTATAGGATGTCTTTTAACTCTGTAAACTAGTTCTTTTGCTGTACAGAAGCTTTTTAGTTTGACATATTGCATTTGTTTATGTTTCCTTTTGTTGCCTGTGCTTTGGGGATGTTATTCATAGTCTTTGGCCAGTCCTTCTTCCTGAAGTGTTTTCTCTATGCTTTCTTTTAGTAGTTTTATAGTTTCAAGTCTTATATAAGTCTTTAATCCATTTTGAGTTGATTTTGGTATGTGGCAAGAGGTGCAGGTCTATTTCATTCTTCTACACATGGATGTCCAGTTTTCCCAGCACCACTTATTGAAGAGGCACCTAGTCCTTTCACCAGTGTATGCTCCTATTGCCCTTATCAAAGATCAGTTGGCTGTATGTATGTGGGTTGATTTCTGGGTTCTCTACTCTGTTCCACTGGTCTGTGTATCTGTTTTTATGCCAGTACCAAGCTGTTTTGTTTACTATTGCTTTGTAGTATAATATGAAGTCAGGCAGTGGTTTTTTGTTTGTTTGTTTGTTTGTTTGTTTGTTTTGTTTTGTTTTTTTCCCTAGGGACTTCTTTGGCTATTGAGTCATTTATTGCTCCATATCAGTGTTAGGATTGTTTTTTCTATTTCTGCAAAGAATATCATTGGTATTTTGATGGGGATTGCATTGAACCTGTAGATTGCTTTGGGTAGAATGGACATTTTCACAATATTAATTCTTCGAATCCAAGAGCATGGAATTTCTTTCCATCTTTTTGTGTCCTCTTTAATTTCTTTCAGCATAGATTTGTAGTTCTAGATGGAAAGATCCTTCACCTCATTGCTTAAACTGATTCCTTGGTTTTGTTTGTTTTTATGGTTCTGGTTTGGTTTTGGGGTTTTTTTATTTTGTAAACAGGCTTGCTTTCTTGATTTCTATTTCTGCTAGTTCATTGTTGGAGTATAAAAGTGCTAATGATTTTTCAATATTGATTTGGTATCCTCCAACTTTACTGAAATCATTTATCAGCCCTAAGAGGTTTGGGGTAGAGTTTTTAGGTTTTTCTATATATATGACCATGTCATCTGTAAACAGGGACAATTTGAATTCATCTTTTCCAATTTGGTTGCCTTTATTTCTTTCTCTTGCTGATTGCTCTCACTAGTACTTCCAATATGATATAAAACAGGAGTGATAAGAGTGGGCACCCTTGTCTTGCTCCTGTTCCCATTCAGGATGATATTGGCAGTGGCGTTCTCATATACGGCTTTTATTATGTTGAGATACTTTCCTTCCATACCTAATTTCCTGGGAGTCTTTATCATGAAGCAATGTTGAATTTTGTCAAATGCTTTTTCTGCAGCTATCGAGATAATCATTTGGTTGCTGCTCTTGATTTTGTTGATATGGTGTATCACATTAACTGACTTGCATATGTTGAAACATCATGGCATGCCTGGGATGAATCCCACTTGATTGTGGTGTATAATTTTTTGATGTGTTGTTATATTCTGATTGCTAATATTTCGTTGAGGATTTTTGTGTCTATGTTCATCAGAGATACTGGCCTGCAGTTGTCTGTTTTTGTTGTATCTTTATCTGGTTTTTTGGTATCAAGGTAATGCTGGCCTCATAGAAAGAGTTTGGGAGAATGGCCTCTGTTTCAATTTGGGGGAATAGTTTGAAGAATATTGATAATAATTCCTCTTTAAGGTTTGGTAGAATTCAGCAGTAAAGCCATCCAGTCCTGGGCTTTTCCTTGTTGAGACACTGCTGATTACTGTTTCAAATCTCATTCCTTGTTATTGGTCTGTTCAGGTTTTCTATATCTTCTTGGTTTGGTCTTGGCAGATTGCATTTGTCCAAAAATTTATTGATTTCCTCCAGATTTTCAATTTTGTTGCTGTTTAGTTGTCTATAATAGTCTCCAATATTCTTTGTATTTCTGTGGTATCAGTTATAATGGCTCCTTTTTCATTTCTAGTTTTTGTTATTTGGGTCATCTCTCTTTTTTTAGTTAGCCTAGATAATGGCTTGTCTATTTTGTTCATCTCAAAATACCAACTTGTTTTCATTGATGTTTTGTATCATTTTGGGGGTATCTACTTCATTTAGTTCTGCTCTGATCTTAATTATTTCTTTCCATCTACTAATTTTGGGATTGGATTGTTCTTGTTTTTCTAGTTCTGAGAGGTGTTGTGTTAGGTTGTTTATTTGAAATATTTCTGTTCTTTTGATGTACACTATTATTGCAATAAAATTCCCTCTTAGTACTACTTTTATAGTATCCTACAGGTTTCAGTATGATGTATCTTTGTTTTTGTTAGTCTCAAAAATTTTTTGCTTTCTTGTTTAATTTCTTTTTGGACTCATAGGTCATTCAGGAACATGTTGTTTAATTTCTGTGTATTAGTATAGTTACCAGAGTTTTGTTTGCTATTGACTTCTAGTTTTAATTCTCTGTGGTCTAAGATGATACTTGAAATTATTTCAATTTTTTATATTTGTTGAAACTTCATTTGTAACCTCACATGTGGTCTATCCTGGAGAATTTTAAATGTGCTTATGAGAAGAATGTATATTCTGTAGTTGTTGGATGAAATGTTCTACAGATATCTGCCAAGTCCAATTGGTCTAAAGTGTGGTTTAAATCCTGGGTTTCTCTGGTAATTTGTTGCCTAGATGATCTCTCCAGTGCCGACAGAGGGGTGTTCAGTTCCCCTACCATTATCGTCTTGGGGTCTATCTCTTTCTTTAGGTCTAATAGTGTTTGCTTTATATATCTAGGTGCTCCAATGTTGGTTGCATATATATTTATGATTGTTATATCTTCTTGTAGGATAGATCCCTTTACCATTGTTTAGTGGCCTTCTTTGTCTCTTTTTATGGTTTTTGGTTTAAAGTTCATTTTATCCAATATAAGAATAGCTACTCCTGCTCATTTTGGTTTTCATTTATGTGGTATGTTTTTCCATCCTTTCACTATTAGTCTATTTGTGTCATTACAGGTGAGGTGAGTCTCTTGAAGACATCATGTAGATGAGCATAGCTTTTTAATCTAATCAGTCAGTCTGTGTCTTTTGATTGAGAAATTTGATCCATTTACATTTAGGGTTGTTACTGAAAAGTATTGTCTTACTTTTGGCATTTTATTGATTTTCATTTGGATGTTTAAATACGTTTGGTTCCTTTCTTCCCCTTTTATTTTTTGTCTTTGACAATGATGGCTTTTTGAAGTGGTAAAATTTAGTTTCTTTCCCTTTCTCTTTTGCATTTTTATTCTACCAGTGGGTTTTGTTTCTTGTGTGTATTCATAGCAGTAATAAGAGTTTTTCATATTCCAGATGGAAGAATCCCTTGAAGATTTCTTGTAGGTCTGGTCATCTGGTGGTGAACTCCTGCAGTTTTTGTTTGTCTGAATAATATACTATTTCTCCCTCATTTCTGAAGGATAGCTTTGCTGGGTGTACTATTTTTGGCCAGCAGGTTTTTTTTTTTTTTTTCTTTCAGTATTTTGAATATGTCATTCCATTTTCCTCCGGACTGTAGAGTTTCTGTTGAGAGGTCTGCTGTTAGTCTGATAGGGGCTCCCTTATTGGTGACTTGATGCTTTTCTCTTGATGCTTTTAGGATTCTCTTTTTGTCTTTGAGTTTTCCAAGTTTGACTATAATGTGTCTCTGAAAGGATCTTTTGTGGTTCAATCTGTTTGGGGATCTCTGAGGCTCCTGAATCTGAAGGTCTGTGTCTTTCCCTATAGCTGGGAAGTTTTCCATTATTTCAGTGAATAGGCTTTCACTTCCTTTTCCTTTCTTCTCTTCTTCTGGAAACCCATGATTCAAATGTTTGTGCACTTAATGTTGTCTACTATCTCTCTTAGATTTTCTTCAGTTTTTTTAAATTCTTTTTTCCTTTTATTTTCCTATCCACCTGGGTTGTTTTGAAAAGACTTTTTGAGATCAGAAATTCTTTATTCTACTTGTTCCAGCATGCAGCTTAAGCTCTCAGTTGTATTTTTTATTTCATTGAATAAATCCTTCAGTTCTGTGAGTTCTGCTACATTCTATTTTAAGGTATTAATCTCTTTGTAAATTTCCTCCTTCATATTCTGGGTTTTTGTCATTTCATTATGTTGTCTAACTGAGTCTTCTTGTATCTCATTGAATTTCCATAAGATGGTTGCACAGAATTTCTTTTCAGCCATTTCAAGGGTTTCTTGCTTTATAGAGTCTGATATCTGAGAATTACTATATTCCTTTGGTGGTGTCATATTTTCTTGGGTTTTTGTATTTACAGTATCTCTATGTTGATGTCTGGTCATCTGGTAGAGCAGTTGCTTATGCTATTACTTTGGAGTGGGCTTTAAGGAGAGAGATTTCTTCTTTTTTTCCAGCCTCTGCTGGAGACTCTCCTTGTGTCAATGTCATTGAGTGGGTAGTGGGCTGCCTGCATGGTATCTGTGGCTGCTACATTGGCAGCAAGCAGCCCTTGTGTTGGCAGTGGCTATGATGTACCACCCATGCAGAGGTGGTGTTTTGGGTCTGCTCCTGCCAGAATGACTTGATTAGAGGAGTGGCAATGGGGAAGCAGAGTGGGGAATATCCAGTAACATTTGAAAACTGAATGGCTAGAATTTTTTTGGTACCAATTGGATATGGAAGATGTTGGAGACAGACTCTGATAAATGCTATAAATGGAATAAGGAAAGTATAAGGTTATAGAAGGAATCATGGTAAGTTTTATGAAAGAACTGGAATTTCAATAACATTAAGAAAATTATATGTTCATAAAGTAAATTATAGCCAAGGCACTTTCCAACAAATGGGCTCAATTTGTCAGGTAACCAGCCATCTAAGAAAGGTGAATAGTATTATATATCAGAATTCTCTTCACAGAACCTTAATTTCTAAGCTTCCACCTCTGTTTTCACTTTGCTTCACTTGGCAGTTTTTTCATCAGGCAACTTTAATAAAATCAAAAGACCTATAAACATATGTAACAACCTTTAATGTAATTTTGACATGACGTGTCTGGCATTATTGGTTCATTATTTCAAAAATGGCCACACACTGAGCTAAGCATGTCAGCAAGCTCCTTTCTATAAATTTTTTTATTATTATTTCATTTTTTTGGTAGGCCGAATCTCCATTCACACAGACTTGGGTTTGAATTTCACCTCTGCTCCTTATTAGCTGAATAATCGCAGACAGGTCTTTTAACCTTTTAAGCCTCAGTTTCTACCTCTGTAAAATTTCTATAAATACTGATGGCCATATTTTTCATGTTAAATGCTTAGCAAAACATCTGACTGGTGGGGTGACTTTTTTATTTGTTTGTTTTTTCAATACTTCTTTAATTTTAAAAAATTTGAGACAGTATTACATATGTATGGTACAAAATTCAGAAAATATATAAGGAGGTATTCATTAAAAAATTATTCTCTCCTTGTCTTCTAGCCACATAGTTCTTTCTCCAAAGGTAATCACTATTTTTAGTTTTAGAAATATACTATTCATTTTTCATATACACAAACATTGCATACTCTGTATACAATTCTAAATCATGTATTTTCATTCCCTTAATATTGAAGAGCTTTCTGGATAAGTAGGTGTTGTGTTGTGTCATTCTTTTTTAACAGCTATTTCATATTTTATTGTATGGGTCTGTTATAAACTATTTAACTAGTCTCTATTAAAAACATTTCAATTGATTGATTCTAATCTTGTAATATTGCAAACAATTTTATATGTATCACAGTAATACATCATTTCACTCACATACGATTGTATCTATGAAATAAGTAAATAAAAATGAAAATGTTGGATCAAAGGATATATATCTCATGTAAAAATATGCCTCATGTGCATATTTTTTCTTTTTTAATCATTTTCAGAAAAGTGCACAAATTTAAAAAGGATAAATTAATTAATTAATATCACATTAATTAATTAATTAATTGCACATCACAATTAATTATCCCAGTGACATTCCATGCAAACCCTGCCCTGACCAAGAAGCAGAACTTTTCCAGAATCCCAGAAGTCCCCTCCTAATCACCAACTTTTATATTCCCCACAAAAGCAACCCATGTCCTGGCTTCCATGGCAATCCCTCCTTACCAAGTCTCACTATCAAGAATGCTTCAACAAACACCACAGCCCACCCCTGCCTGCTCTTTGACCTGTCATAAATAGAGTCACAATACAGGTATGCTTTCAAATCCAGCTTCTGTCACTCAACATTGTATTTTTTGTCACATTTACATGTAGTTCATTCATTTTCATGACTGTATAGTATTTCATAATATGAATATACCACAATTCATGTGTCCATTCTAGATAGAACATTTGGATTGTTTCAGTGCTCCCATTTATGTGGGGTATATAGCTAGGACTGTAATTGCTCAGTCATATGACACATGTATCTTCGGCTTTAACAGATAACACCAAATTGTTTTCCAAAATGGTCATACCAATAGACCCTTCAGTGAATGTGAGTTTCCCTTGCACCACATCCTCAGCAACACTAGGCATTTGTCAGTCCTACTAATTTTAGCCATTCGGGAAGATGGCAAATAGTATCCTCTTATGGTTTTACCTTTCATTTCTCTCAGCACTAAAGAAGTAAGGCAAATTTTCATCTATATTCTCACCATTTGAATTTTATATTTTGGGGAGTGCCTATTCAAGTGTCTTGCTTATATGTTTATTAGGTTAATTTCTTTCCCATATATATTTTTTAATACAAAGTCTTTGTAAGTCCATTGCAAATATGTAATATTCGCTGCTTGTACTTCCCCCTTCCTGTTTTGCCATTTCACTCTCTTGTAATGAAAAGAAGTTCTTAATGGTAAAGTAGCCATATTTGTCCTTCTCATTTATGGTTAATGTTTTCCCTCACTTGGACAGTAAAGATATTCTCATAAGTTATCTTCCATAACGTCACTGTTTTACTTCTCACACTTGCACCCACCAGCAATTTATTTTTGTATATGTTGTGATGAAAGGGTCAAGTTTCTTTTTCACCATGTTTTTTTATCCATTTGTCCCAGCATAATTTATTGATAAGACTGGACTTTGTCAACAATTTTGGAGTGCCACCTTTGTCATAAATTTAGTATTCGTTTATTCATATATGTGTGGTCTATTTATGAACTTTCTATTATATTCCCTTTTTCTATTTGCCTATACCACATTGTCTTCTGACTTGTTCTTCAAGAGTGTCTTGACTATTCTTGACACTTTGAATTTTCATATAAATTTTAGAATCAGCTTATTTCCACAAAAAAAAAAAATGAGCTTTATTTTGGAATGAGGATATGTACTGGGATTGAATTGAAAAGATCTGTTTGGGCAGCATCTTTATTATATTGAATCTTCAAATCTATATATGGGCCTCTGGTCACGATGGCAGAATAGATGGTCCCCAGCATCACTCTTTCCCACAAATCAACCAATTTACAACTATTTAAAGGCAACAACAGCCAAGCTGGGGCTGCTAGAGCTAAAGGAAAGATGAGGAGAGACCTACAGAGTTCGTGAAGGCGGGAGAAGTCATGATGAGATAAAGAAAGGATCATTCCTACCATTTCAAATCCCGGCCACTACAAGGCTGGCCCTGGTGAGCACATGGAGCAAGAGCTGGCAAAAGCCTCAGCTGTGCCCTTCCTGTGAAGTTGCTTGGAGGCGGCAGGGGAGAAGAGAGCCTTGGTGGCCCCCAGGACAGCTAGGCCACTAACAGGGTTCCTGTGGACCCACATAGGACTGAAGAGCCATAGACAACTGAAAAAAGAAGCTGCTCAGAGGCCGGTGAGTTATCGCAAGGGACCAGCACACAGCCCATCCCATGGGAAGCATTTGGAGAGTGGGCAGTGGAGGAGACGGGCCACCAGGGAAATGCTGGGGCACAGCAAGGACAGCCAATCTGCCCCCAGTCAGTGCAGGCCCACTCTGTGTACACTGGTCAAGAATATAGAACTGCAGGGGAGCAGTTTGCTGAAAAGACTCAGGTCCAAACCAGAGTTTCCACACAACCCGGGTGCACCATATTTCACTAGACCCGTAAGTACCTATAAAGTCAACCACTAAAACCTGAGCTGCACAAAAAGCCCTCCCCAGGGAATCGGCAGCAAAGCGGCAGTTTAGCTCAACCTCAGAGCTCAAGTGCTGGTCCCCACAGGATGTTTCCCCATTTTTTAAGTAAGCAAAGGATAACAAATTAGTTCCAGTGCAGAGTTTAAGTGGTAGGAACTGTGAATAATCCAACACAGAACTGAAAGAAAAAACAAAGTACCCACAGACCAGAGTTTGATTTTAACTAGTAAAGGTCTCACTTCACCAAAGAACACCTATAAAACCTAGAAGGACCAGAAGCCCCGGGGCCCCAAACCAGGGAGGGGTGAGAGCTGGGGACCTCAGCCATGCCCCCCAACACCCACAATCAGCCCAGCAATGACCACCAAACCACCACAGGAAACACCACACGTTCCTAAGCTGGGGCAGTGGGGAGCTGAGAGCTTCAGCCACACACTCCCTGACATCTGCATTCAGCCCAGCAATGATGAAGCCACCACTGGAAGCACCCTGGTCTCCCCTGCAGGAATGAGGGGGTGCCACAGGCCTCAACCATGCCCCCCCTTCCTCCTTTTCCCACTATATTTCCTTTCCCTTTCCCTCTCCCCCTCCCACCCAAATGCTCTGTAACAACATCTTAGAAAAAAAAAACAGATGGAGGCAGGGACCAACTCCTCCTCCTGCAACCAGGCACACTGCCACTGCCTCAGGGCCACCCAGGGTCATGAGGCATGGATCCAGGGACTGACCCTATCTTCTGCAACCAGGCAAGGATCTGCCAAAAACACCACTTCCATGTGGGTGGCCCACCACATCCACAACAATAGCCACAGCTGCCGCAAAAGCAGCTAGATGCCACAACCACCACGCAGATGACCCACCAGCCACTGGAGTGCATTGACACAAGGAGAGTCACCACCAGAGACCAAAGAAAAGAAGAGGATGGGGCCGGCCCGGTGGCGCACTGCTACAGTGCGCCACTTGGGAGCGCGGCGGCGCTCCCGCCGAGGGTTCGGATCCCACATACAGACCGGTTCCCACTCGCTGGCTGAGTGAGGTGCGGGCATGATGCCGAGGGTTGCGATCCCGTTGCCGGTCCCGGTCCGGTACGGGTGTGACACTGAGGGTTGCGATCCGTTGCCGGACACGAAAAAAGACAAAAAGGAAAAAAAAAAAAAAGAAGAGGATGTCTCTCTCCACAAAACCCATTCCAGAGTGATAGAAGAAGCATCTGCTCTACGATAATATTGGGGGACCTGAGCACACCTCTCTCAGCACTGGACAGATCATCTATGCAACAAATCAACAGAGTAACTGTTACTCTTTCAGAAGGAGAGAAGAAATCTAGTGTAACTAGAGGGGGAGGGGGACATAAAGAATAAGTATGATTTATAATACTGTATATGCTAATAATATTGATTTGATGAACACACATTAACGTTGAACCCCCAAAATATGTATAATCAATTATGATTCAATAAAAAATGTATTAAAAAAACAAAAGAAAAGAAAAAAACCCAAATCTATAAACATTTTTTCTTCCACTTATTATATCTTATTTTTAATTTTTAGGTTATGCTTTTGATGTTATTGTAAATTATATATTTTCATTCATTTTTCTAGCTGTTTATTGCAGTTATATGGACATACAATGGATTTCTTAATATTGACTTTATAGCCAATAACTTTGATAAAGTAATTTATTAATTATAATAATTTATATGTAGAATCTTGGGGATTTTTTACATATAATTATGCCATTTTCGAATAACACTTTTATTTCTCTCTTTTCAATCTGCATATCTTTTTTTCCTTTTTTTTTTTTTACTGCTTTTTTTCACTAGATGGCATTTCTACTATAATGTTGAAGAGAAGTCGTGATACTGGAGATCTTTATATTATTCCTGATCTCAAAGGTAGAGCTTCTAACCATTAAGTATATATTTATAGTAGTTTGTTATAGATATCTTTTAACATATTAGGGAAGTTTTTCTCTATTTCCAATTTATTCGTAAGATATTATTATGAGCTAATATTGAATTTTATTGGATGAAACTTCTGACCTTATTGAGATGGTCATATTATCATTTATTCTAAGTTAATTATACTGCTTTCAAATGTTAAAGCAATCTTTCATCCGTTTTTATATATTGCTGGGTTTGATTGGTAACTTTTGATTAGGTCTTTTTTTCACTTCTATGCATGAGTGAGATAGGACTTATAATCAGCTTATTACAAAGTGCGTCTGGAATGTTCTGTTTTATGTAAGATTGGGGTTATATTGGTCCTAAGTGTTTGAAAGAATTTCTGATCTGATCTGAAATTTTCTTTGTGGGAAAAGTTTTAATTACAGATTCAATTTCCTTAGTAGTTAAAAGACTATTCAGTTTTTCTCTTCTGATGTCTTTTCGACAAATTGTATTTAAGAATGTGTTCTTTTCTCTTAAATTTTCAAATGTTTTGCTATGAAGAAATTCATAATAGCTTCTTATTATTTTAATATCTGTAAAATCTAAGATGATCTTTTTTTATTCTTGACCTCTCTGTCTCTCTCTCTCTGTCTCTCTCTCTCTCTAGCTCTCTCTCTCTCTAGCTCTCTCTCTCTAGCTCTCCCCACCTCACCAGGGACTTCTCAGTTTTCTTAGCCTTTTCTAAAGCCAATTTTTGGCTATGTTGATCCTCTGTATTATGTATTTGTATTTTGCTTTCCTCTTCATTATTTTCCATTCTTGCCTTTATAATGTCATTCTTCCTGCTTTCTTTGGTTTAATTTGCTGTTATTTCCCAGCTTCTTAAGATGGATGCCCACCTAGTTGATTTCAGTCCCCCCATCTTTTCTAACATAAGCACTTAAAGCTATAAATTTCCCCATAAGCAAAGCTGTGATTGTATTCCACAAGTTTTGATATGTAAAATTTTCAAATTATTCAATTCAAAATATTTTCAGATTTCTTCCTTGGCCTATGGGTTATTATTTAGAAGCATATATATTAATTTTCCATATATTTAGAAATTTTCTAGCTTCATTTTTATTATTGATTTTTAGCTGTGAACTTTTTCTTATTTTACACTATGAGTTGATTTCAGCCTAGAAATTTTTTGTATGTCCAGGCTCACTGTCCAAATGGTTCATGGCTGGAGCCAAGTCGCAGTTGAGATTCAACTTTTGGAGTCACATTTCAAAGCTGGCTTTGAAGCCAGCATATCTCCCTAGTTCGGATTTACCTTAATAAGTGGCAACCACCAATATGTGCAGGATTCTGCTGTTCAGAGCAGAAACTATTTCTCCCATGCTAACTCCATCCACAAATTATTTCCTGATGCTAGCCTAAAAACCCCAACAGTTGGTGCTAAAATACCATACTACCGCAGATTCCTAGTGCAGGGCCTCTGCATGGCACAACTCCTTAGCAACCTCCATATCAGAGCCTATGTAGAAGACGGCTCCTGGAGTCATGCAGGCACTCTCTGTGTGACCATACTCAGCAGCCCTGCTCTCTTACCACACTGAGCCTCAGCCAGAGAGATTCATATTCCTCAGCTAAAATGCCATCTGAAGTAGCTCAGAAACCGTGTATATTCACCCCTGTGTCTCCTGTGACATTTAGCTCAATGCCAGCACCTGTGTTCAATAAATGTCTGTTGATGGATGAAGTAAAGGGTGAACATCTGAACAGAGAGACAGATGACGGGGGAAACTGACCAATTTTATTTTCTCCTCCAAAGACTAAGATAATGTTTAAAATAAAGATGGAATAAATGTAAACATCTATGAAAAAGGCAAATAACAGAACAGTCATCATCTAAAATAATGGGGCTTAATTAAACCTGAAAAGCAAACATACAAAGTGAAACTATCAATAATTAAACTTTTGTTGAAAAGGCAGTTGAATTCAAGCAAATTTAAAATGATGACATTTAAGGCTACATCCCTGATTATACAAACAATTGCTCGGACAATTCAGTAGTAAATATCAGAAAGCCTGGGTGTTTAAATTCAACTTTTTCCTAAACTCTTCAACATTTTTTTTATAGTAATGTAGTTTTGGAAGTTTTTTTTAATGAGACAGAAAAAGAAAAGAAAAATCTAATAGGCAGAACCAAATTCCAACTCAAGGAAATAGTTAGATAAATTTGTGTAAATTACCTCACTTCTCTGAGTTTTCATCTTATTTTTGAAAAATAAGGTAGTTTAGTCAGTATTTCCTCAAGTATATCTTATAAAAATTCAGTCCAATAAAAGGTATTAACATGACAAAAAGGGTTCAATAGTCCACTAAGTTTAGGAAATGCTGGCTTTAAAAAAAGTTGATTTATAGCAACATTTTTGAGTTTTTAATACACTGTGAGTCTCCAGAAATGTAATATACTATGCAATATTTCTTAAAGTTATTAGACCACAGAACGCTTTTTGTGCTGGAGCATCCTATAAGATTAGAGTGCACTGTCAAACTAGGTTTACTTTAGTTTCATTTTATTCCATCACTAAGTTTCCATGATTCTAAACAGAGTCTCATGAGAAGGAAACACAACACCAGGTACCAGTTCCCAAGCTGGGAGACAAAATGAGTGGTTTCTAATTTATCCACAGTAGAAATTTCTTTCAGTATTCTCAGCTCTACTAACTAGGTGACCACGAGTGTTAAGCCAGAAAATCATGGATATGTCTACAAGTAAAGTAGAGCTGCCCAAAGCAAGGACACGAGGAGAATTTGTAGCCTGTCAGAATCTCAGAAATTACCTTCAGAAAATAATGAGGGTCTTTCCTGAAAACATCTGAGTAAGGCATCGATAGTCCTTCCAAGGTTTCTCAAGATATTTATGTGTGTGCACACATGTGTATATGCACACGTATGTGTATGTTCATGTTATAAGAGATGGTAATAGGTTTTAAAAAAAAGTGATACCCAAATAAGTTTGGGAAACACTGGAATTGAATGCAGTTAAACAAGTTTCTTTATTGTTGTAAAATGCATTGCAACTCTACAAGAGGCAGACACGATATGTGATATTTATATGACCACAGGACTCTATAATATCTTTCAGGACTAGTGTTCCACAGAACATACTTTGGGAAATTGTGGCTCAATCCATAGAATTTCAGGTTTCTGCTAAATGTATGGCCTGAGAATGGAAAAGGAAGACACCTCTGAATCTTAGGATAAACAAATTAAAGAAGATCCTAGAAAAATGTCTAGCAGAAACCAAGGTTGGGACACTTAAAAGCAAATACGGGGGGTCTGAGCTTGCATCCGAATAAAGCATGTCAACTTTGTCAACAGCTCCCAGGATCTTTCTCCAATTACCTAGCTTGCAACTTGCATATGAGGGGTCTGTGACCCAGTTTGCACAGGACAGTCTCCAAGCAACTTCATATGAAGGGCACAGAAACTGCTTCTGCCAGCTCTTGCTCCATGTGCCTCACCAGGGCCAGCCTTGAAGTGGTCAGGGCTAGAAATGGTCAGAGCAGTCCTTTCTCTCATCGTGGCTTCTCTTGCCTTCATGAACTCTGTAGGTCTCTGTTCTTCCCCTGATCTCTTGCCGCCCCAGCTTGGAAGTCATTGCTTTTTAATAGTTGTAATTTGGTTGACTGTGGGAGACAGAGACACTGGGCACCATCTGTTCTGCCATCTTGATTCTGTTAAAAAATAATTTAAAATAAAAATTGTGCAAAAAAAAAGCAAATATGAATTCTTATATTTTATTGATGGGAGTATTCTACACAGGGTGATTTGGGAAGTTACCCTACAGACATAAATGCACTTGTATTAAATGATATTTACATATGGTTATTCATTTCAGCATTGTTTGCAATAACTAAAGATTAGAAACAACCCAAGTATTTATAGCATACTTGTTAAACTATGGTATATATACATAATAAATTCTACGTAGCTAGTTGGGTCAGTTAAGATACAGGTCAATTTTATGAGCATTGAATCCCTCAAAGACTGGATGTGTCTTTCTAATTTTTTTATCTCAAGAATCTAGCACAGGCCCTGAAACATTTTAGATGCTCCTACATACTTGGTGAACAAAAAAGTAAATAAAATTATTGAATGAATAGTACAATTAAAATTATAGCCCTTCATATCAAGGATCTTAATTTTTAAATTTTCTTTTCTTGGGGCCCTAAGATTTATCATTCAAAAATTTATTGTTCGGCTGAAATTCAATTTTTTCCCTGTGGCTGTTCAATTGCTCCAGCGGCATTCATTCTTCCATTGAATAGCTTTTGCGTCTTTGTCAAAGATCCTTTGGGCATATTTGTGTGGGCTCTCTATTCTGCTCCATTGATCTATGTAGTTAACCCCCCACTTAAGAGCACACAGACTTAATTATTGTTGGTATATAATAAATATTGAAATTTTAAAAAATTATCGAGTACCTATTATGTAGCATACAGTATGCTGGACATACAGAGATAAATCAGAAATAAATCCTGCCCTTCAAGAACTCAAGTTTCTCATAAGAGAAGTTAAGAGAAAATAAAACACAATGGGAAGTTGAAAGAAAGAGCCATTACTTGATCTGTTCAATCATTACCAAATTACAAATACACAATGAAAGAATTAGGAAAGATTCTCAAGAGGCACTATCTTCTTGAAATACTTTGTCTGTTTCTAAGTGACTGACCATGGCCCTGCCATCATAGACAAGAATTAGTGTCAAATTATTAGAATGCTGCTCTGGGACCTGGAAGGGGAAAAGGAAGTCTAACTTCCAGTAGCATCCTGTCGTGGTATGATTGCTTTTACATTAGCAAACTCTTTTCCCATCTCTGGGTATTTTTCCATTTTTCCTCCTCCATCCCATCACTCCCTCCACAAAATCAAGCATTTAAACTGTTCTATGCTTAAGTTCATGAGACAAACATCCTCCTGGGCAAGAATTCCCTGTAGAAATAAAGTCAGGTTAATGCAGCGTTTTTAATAGTAAATTCATGCTAGCGTAGGCAGTAAGCTACAGGTTTTAGTTCTGATGCAACTGAGTTACCAACAGATGCAAACCATATAGAAGACAGTAGATTTCTCAAAGTTTGTGAAATAGAAAATTTGGTCTCATGTAACGTATGGGTTATTTGTTATCCCTAACATCCGGCAGTGCCAGACACATAGTAGGAACTCAACAAGTACTTATGAAAGAGGAATGACTAAGTAAATAAATGAATGCGTGAATAAGAACATCACCCTAATACTGTCTAACCCAAAGCCAAAACATTCCAGTTTTTAACTGTCCACTATCATAACAACTTCTTATTTCGGCATAGTCTATTTCATTAAGAAAAGTAAAAAGCAACCATGCTAAGCTTCAAACATGAGCACACAAGCATGTCCGATGACCCTAAACCCATTGGAAACTTATGTAACTCATCCTAAACTGGTTGGAAATCAGGTCTCCCAGAATCAGCCTCATGAAACCTGAAAGTGACTGGTCATGAAGAAGTAGTGTCTCTGCCATGTGAGGCAATCAGAGCCCTGAACTCAGCTTCCTGTCTGATATATTTAATGTGATTCCTCTTTTGTATGTGCCCTTTTAATTTCTGCTTGGAGAAACCCACTGATCTTGCATCAGACTGATGTGGGTTTCCTTTGCCAGGCAAGCAATAAATTAAGCTTTGCTTAAAAAAAAACTGCTCTACGTTTATTGTCTCAGAGTAAATTTCATAAAAAGAGACCGTCTTAGTTTTGAACTCTAGAAGCCTAAACTTTTAGGGAATTGAAAAAGGACTCTGAGTATTAAAAAAAAAAAAAAAATGTTGGAGAGAAGTAGGATCTGAGGAGTGTGGGGGCTCCTGAGAAAGACTATGAAAGATTTCCCTAGAAGGAGAGAAAGTGGTGAAATTTAATGTTGTTTCTTACTAGAGCCAGAGCCCTGGCAGAACTCAGGGAGCAGAGCAGGCAGGAAGTGCAGTGAGCTCAGGCAGCCAGCACCTTAGGGAGTCTCAAAGAGATCTCTACACTCCAGGACAGCAAGAAAGAGTGGAATGATGACCATGCACCGGATAGCAGAGAAATCCACTAGGCTTGTAGGACCCATGAAAGGAAAGAGGAAAATCTTATAGGCACCCATGTAGGAGCCAATGTCAAAGAACTAAATGAAAAATGGTTATCTTCAGAAGACAGAAGTTCTGAACAGTGTCAAAGTCCATAGGCAACCTTGCCATGCCTGGGTACCACATAACCATGCCCCCCAAAATTGAGACTCCATCACAAGAAATGGAAAGGGGGATTATGTTTCTGTCAAGTTAACAAAATAGAGGTTCAAAAAGAAAATTGAGTTACACACACAAAAAAAGAAGAAAGCTGTTTTTTCTTCTCACCTGGGTTGTAGACTACTAACTAAAGTAGTTGGCTGCTGCTAGCATCTCATGCCTTAGAATTTCTGCAATGACCATGCCACACATTCACACAGAGAGACTCTAAAACCTCTGGTGTCAAACCAGTCACAGAGATCCCTCTGTGAAAGGTCTCAAACATTGCATGGGCCCCAACATGGTGGCCTTGCTAAAGCTGACTTACTTTCACCAGTGGGAGTCTCCTTCCTCAGAACAGCTAAGACACAGTGAGTTGAGACCCAAAGCCACTTGCTCACCAAGAATGTGGTCATTAGAGCTATACCATCCGTCACCTTTGGGTGGTAATTAGAAAAGGGAAGTCAATAACAATAGTACATAACACCACTCTACCAAGATTTAAACAAGTTGTAATATTGTTGAACACCTATTAATGAGCCCAAATATGCCACAGGCTATTGAGCACAAGGAGAGCTTTGATGGGAAGCTTTTCATTATTAATTTGATGAGGTGAGGTTTATAGACATCACATCATACATTTTCATTTGTCACATGAGCCCTTGTCTCCTATAGCCATCAACTCTAATCAGCATCTTGTGAAGTGACACCTAAGGAAGAGGGATGCCTTAAAGGTCTATACCTGGGACACGCAACCCCATGAGAGGAAATGTACCAAGCTTTGTTGACTTCGTAAGGCCCTTTCCCAAGTGTAGGAAATACTCTGGGGAAGCAAAAGAAAAGGAACCTGTGATCCTTGGGAAAAAGAATTTCTGAGCTGGGAATCAAGAAGCCTAGGTTTTAGTTAAGCTCTGCTAATAACGATTACTTTTATCAGGTACATGCCTAATGTCACTTTACTTCTCTGGAAATAACAAAATAATCTTTTAACAAGAATTTCAGGTCCAATATTCTATGATTTTTCTATCTGGGTTTTTTTTTTTCCAGTCACATAGTTTAAATAGCATCTATATGCTGCTACTCCCTACTTTTATCTCCATCCCTAACCTCTCTCCTGAACTCCAGACTTACACATACAACTGACCCTTTGACAAATGCATTGGGTGGCATCTTACACTTCACATACCCAAAACAAACTCTAAAGCCTGCTTCTCCCCACCCCACCCCACCCCACTCCTTCTTCAGTCTTCCCATCACAGTAAATGGCAACTGTATTCTGGGACTTTCATTTGAATTCTCTTCCTCTCATACTCTAAATCTAATCCTTTAGCAAAGGTGTTGGTTCTACCTTTGAAGTATGCCCATAATCTGATGCCCTCCCCACCACGTCCTCATCCAAGTGTCCCTCTCCTCTCAGTTTAACTGGTGCCTCCTCCTCTGTTCTTGCCTATTCCTGGGCTATTCTCCGTGCCCAGCAAGGCTGACCACTCCTCTGCTCTTTCCCAGATGTCCTTATGGTTTGCTCCTCACTTCCTTCAAATCTCCACTCAAACTCCTAATCAGAGAGGTTTTTCCTGACCATTCTATTTAAAATAGCATTTGCATTTATTTTCTGTGCTCTGTAACAAATTACCACAAACTTTGTAGCTTAAAACAACATGCACTTATTTTCTCACAGTTTCTGTGGGTCAAAAATGTGGACAACGCTTAGCAGGGTTCTCTGCTCAAGGTCTTTCAAGGATATAATAGAGGTGTCAGCTGTGCTGCATTCTCATCAGAAGTCTTGACTGAGGAAGAATCTATTTCCAAATGCATTTACGGTTTGGGGGGAATTCACTTCCTTGTGGCTATATGACTGAGATTCCTGTTTTCTTGCTAGCTGAAAGCTGGGTTTGCTCTCAGCTCTTTGAGGCTGCTCTTGGGTCCTTGCCATGTGGTCCGTCCCATAGGCAGTTCACAGTATGGCTGTTTGCTCCTTTGAGGCCAGCAGGAGACTTTCTCTCTAACCTCAGGTAGGGCCTAGTTCCTATTTTAAGGGCTTACCTGATTATATCGGGTCTATCCAGGCTAATCTCCCTTTTGATTAACTGGAAATCAACTGATTTGAGGTCTTAATTACATCTTCAAATTCCCTTCCCCTTTGCCATATAATATAACCTAATCATAAGAGTGGCCTCCCACCATATTGGCAAGTCCCATTCACAATGTTAGGGCCAGAGGAGGTGGGGGACAATGATCATACTGAGTGTGTGGCCAGGGACACAAATCTTGGGGATTATCTTAAAATTCTGCCTACCACAGCATTTTCACCAGAACATTTGCCCCATCTCTTTTTACATCTTTCACCCCTAACATACAATTTGTTTATTTCCTGTTTTATTTCCTCTAAGTAGAATAAAAGATTCCTGAGAGCAAGGACTTTATATTCTTCATTGTTATTTCTCCAACAACCAGAATAGTGTCTAACATTTAATCCAAGCCCAATAAATATTTGTTGAATGAACAAATGAATGAATTCATTTAAACATAAATCTCTTTGACCCTTCTCATCATGGGAAGGCCAATATATTATGTCCCATAGTTTATTATTCCTCTAACAGACTCTGGTCACATGTAAGTCAGCTTCAGTGAATATTTATTGAACACTTACTCTTTACCAGCCACTTGAACATACTGCAGTTAATCCTCACAATAATCCTCTCTAAACCACACAATCTTTTCTGAGCCTGGCTGATAGGAAATTGAATTTCAGGCACTCTTTGGGGAGTCCTATATTCCTGTAGTAGGGACTAAGCATTTCTCTATTCTTGTCCTCCCCTGTTTAGTAATTTTAAAAACCCTCAGTTTTAGCTGTGCACATGGCCACCTGACTTAAACCCCCTATCTCCATTTCTCCTGAAGCCAGATGTGGCCATAAGACTAGATGCAAGCCAATGGGATGTGAGAAGAAGTGATGGGCATGACTCCAGTTCCATAAAGACAAGATCACTCGCCCTGGACTTCTCTCTCTTTTGTTAAGGCTAGAACATAGACATGGAGGTGGACCAGCTTCAACACTTCAGGACAGGGTTCTTACCCTGGGGTTGACAGATCTTCAAAGGGTCCATGGGTACAATTCAAAGAGTCCAGAAGCTTGGATGGGAAAAGTTACCTTTTTATTTTCAGTATTCTCTAGTTAAAATTCAGCATTTCTTTCATTATTAATGTAGACAAAAACCACAGTAGTATTCACAGTATCTATGACCTTGTCGCTATCAGAAATCATAGATATTTTCATATAACATTATAGTTATACAGATATCATGAAATAATTTATGTTCACCACTATTTTGAAACTAAAGTACTTACTGGATAGACCACTGGATCTTGTTAATAATTAATAAAGAAGTATATGCATTAGTGTATCACAAATTTATCTTTTTAATATCGTGATAATTGTATTTTATAATTTACTTCCTTTGATTCTTCCTATGTATTTTCTTAGGCATTTAACACCATTCTTCTGAGATAGAGTTTACACACTTCACCATATTGCCGAGAAGACCACGGTGTAAGATTTTAAAATTCTGTTTGAGCAGATGATGAGATAAGATGGAAGGAACATGGATTCCTAAATGACCTCATGGTGCAGAGCTGCTTACCAGACCTGGACAGCTACCTTACTTTCACTCTGTTACAAGAGGGAAAAAAAATAACTTCTAACTTGTTTGAGCCCCTGTATTTGGGGGTCTCTGAGCCTATACTCCAGATAACAACCCCTCCCTGAATTCAAGCCAAAGTCCTGGGGTAACCTATGCTGTACAAAGCATTTAGAGAAGGGCTCCCCAGTCTTCAGACTGACTTTTTACAACTGATGAGCTCATTGTCCAAGTTTGTGTGGTTCCTAAAAGATAGGCAACCATAGGCAGTGGGACCTTATAATGCCTGCTGGTCCTAAGGCAACAGCTCTTAAGACTTGGCCCATCCATCATCCCAGCCTCATCCATCAGAAGTCCCAGTAACTCCACTGAAAGGGAGCAGAGTGATGTTTCTGTCTGCACAGAACTTACCAAACCCCACACTCTTCTTCATTCCAAAAGGAATTCTCTAATTCATCCTCTTTAGCTTGGCCCAATTTTACCTCCCAAATTCAATCATTCACTTTTATCTTCCCTAGCCCTGTGGGAAAACTTAACATAATTCTCCTCAATGAGCTTAGGCTTTGGCAAACAATATCCTGGTTGGAGGTTATCTGGAAACCCCTTTTTGCCATATCCACTCCTCTTCACAAAAGTTCCAGAGGCAGAGAACACAAAAACTAGGTTACCATCTTGTTATGGTGGAAAGAAAAACTCCTATAGCAGTGAGGGAAAAAAAAGTTATCTCAATAGATTATGTTATGGCTACTGCAGCAATCCAAATACAAGGTCGCAAGAGCTGATTCTGAGAGGTGGTAAAAGTAGAGAATGAAAGGAGTGAAGATTGTAGAGAATTTTTGGAGGTGGAATAAAAACAGTGACTGGTTAGATGTCTAAGGACCATGGAAAAGAAGAAATCAAAGTTGGCTGTAAGATTAAAGTTTAAGTGAACAAAAGAATTGTAAATGAAAGAGAAACATAGGCAGGAACATCATTTGGAATAAAAGACAACAGTTTTAAATTAGTTAAGTTTGAGGTCAGATTGAAAATCCAAGTGAAAATTCCCAAGAGGAATGGAAGGAGAGCTCTGAAATCAATACCTAAATAGAGATGTTGATAGAGGCCCAGAAAAGGAAGGAGCTCACCAAGGCAGAGAATTAAGAAGGGAAAAGGCAGAAGACCACCTCTGATCCTTGAGGAACACTCACATTTAGGGAACAGAAGAAACCACCAAGAGAGACAAACAAGAAACTGTTAAAGAAGGAGTAGAGCAATGTCACAGATAGCAAGGGAGCAGGTGGCTTTAAGCAAAGTGCATTGAGAAACTAGGGATAGAAACTGAGCAAAGGCCAGTGTGTTTTTCAATCAAAAGATGGTTGGTTAGTAGATAGCTTACTAATAATAGGTACCCATACAAATAAGACTCTGAGATGCAGGTATTGCCAGGGACCAAAGCTGTCAAGATTCCTTTCAGGGATATAATGGAGCCAAAATCTTCCCTTAACACTTTTTTCACAACTTCTGGCAAATTCACTACAAAAAAAATATGTATCTACTTGCTAT
>NW_007726965.1:315147-320332 GCF_000696425.1 Galeopterus variegatus
TGTAAGTCCTATTTAGGGCACTAGCTAGTGCTTGCTTAAACCTTGTAAATGTTCATCCACAGTGAAATCAATAGATGGAATATAGAACTCATCTCACAGACGAGTGATGCCTAATAGACCCTAGATTTTAATTCTGAGACATGAGCCCAAACTGAAAAGCTAAAAAAAAGAAAAAAGAAAAAACAAGTTTTCCTCCAAGTCAGAAACAAACAGGGGTATATGTACTTGAACAAAGGAAAAATCATGCAATTAACAATGCCCTCATAACCTCTCTGGTGAGCATGAATAAAACACTAACAGGAACTGCACAGATTAAATATTGAGGTGCTGGATGTTGGCACTCACCACATACAATGACAGCCTTTTACAATAATCAGTTATTTCATTATTAAAAGATTTGTGAAGCTCAGAAAGAACCAAAATCAAGGAGAAATTTTTAAAAGCATCATTTCCCTACCATTAGCCCCCAAAGAAGAGAAAAATAACAAATTTAGATTTTATGCTCAATATGCCTAACACCTGCTAACTTAAAGCATTCTTACGGTTGCATGAATTTTTTCATTTCCTTCCACGTATCTGCTAGCCTTTGAATGCAGGCTTGTGTTTGGTTTCCATGGTCTGTTTTTATTAAAAGCAATTGTGTTGCAGCTGGCTTTGGGTCACACCCTCAGCAGTAAATGGCACTGAGCAGGCTGCAATCTGATACAAGCTTCAGGAAGTGAGGGGATCTTGGTGATGTTCCTATCGCAGTGCCCATGGTTGTTATTCTCCACACTTCTCTCGCTTCCGATCCCAGGACCTCCACCACCCTCTCGGCTACTGCTCTACTTTGCTGAGACTGCAGTTACCCACACACACTTCCTCACTAATCCTTGTCCCCATCTGTCTTTCAACCCATCCTTCCTCCAGTCTCGAGATATAATGATCCCCCCTTTTCTCCATAGCTAAGCCCTCCCACCAGTCAACTTCTACTTTTCCCTATATCAAGTGCTAAGAGACAGTGGTCAAGGACTCACTGATGCTTTTCAAGCATCTCCGCTGGCTTCTTACTCTCCACTTTCAAATATTCACTGACTTCTCCCATTTTGGTGCTGGGGGAGGAAAGACTTACCTTAATTTTCAGGGAGACCTCATTTATCAGTGCATATTTCCATAGACCTCCTTTTCATTTCTGCCAGCCTTTTCCAATAAGTAATCTAAAGTAGAAAACAAAATAAATATGCAGTAGTTAATAGTTAGAAGATAAAAAGGAAAAAAATTCCATTCATAAATCAAGGAAAATACTGATTATACAGAAAAGAAAATTGCCTATAGGAGGAATATGACAAAACTTTACTGCCAGACATAACTTTTTAATAAATGAACATGTGTTCTGGTAGGACAGCTGAATATCAAAAAAGTTCCAAAAAATGATGGAATGTAAATTGGAGTACACTTTGTTTATGTACACCAAGAACCTTAAGAAAGGAGGAATTGGTAAAGAGACATGAAAATCAACTACATTGTATATTGATAAATTAAAATATAAACAAATAAATAGTTTAAATCTTTTTGACTCACTAATACCATTTCTAGGAATATATTTGACAGAAAAAAGCAGAACTATAGACCAAAATGTATGCACATTTTTTATGTTCATGTATATGCTCATTTCAGTTTTATTTATGATAGTGAAAAAACTAGACACATCCTAAAGCTCCAATAAAAGATGAATGATTGAGAAAATTTATGGCACACCTTAGCAATAAAATGTTTGCAGCTATTAAAACTCAGGCTGAATAAGTGTACAGGGAAATGCCTATTTCATACCATCGAAAAAAACAATGATATGAACTAGTATAAATTCAACTGTATAAAACATTGTCCAAGATATTAGAGAAATGTGTGACAACATTTTAACAGAAAAGGCCTCTTGATAATGGGTTTATGATAATAAATTTTTCTGTTCCTTTATACTTTTCTGTACTTTCCAACTTGTCTAAAAATGAGCATATTCAGACTGCAATTAATAACTTGTTTCATGTGTAACTTCCCGTTTCTTCAATTTCCTAGTTACAAGAGAATATAGGAGTAGGCCAACTTCTCTTCCATGTTTTATTCCTATAAAAAATCAGGATGCTGATGCAGTTGAAATGCCCCTTCTTTTTGTGACCTACAGCCCCTCAGTGACTGCCTTGAATCATAGCTGATTGTATGGATGTTTAGTTTTGAATCTATAGTATGTACAGTCTCATCTCTCAGAAACCAGATATCGATTCCTGTTTCACTGTGTCTACACAAACTGGATTCCCTGAATTCAGGAATTTTTTTTTTCTAACAAACAAACTCAGGAAATGAAATGGAGTGGATTTTTTTCCTACATTAAGCCAAATAATAAGTTCAACTGAATCTTTTGTTTTTTATCTACCTTTTCTGGTGGCACAGAAATCTGCATGCAAAATGATATGTAAGCCATTTTTTGATGGCTCATCATGTAAACTTTGCTACGATAGGTGTAATTGTGCGCCAAGCATGCCCTGCAATCAGACTGCACATATACTAAGAGAAGGGTCAAAGAGGAGGAAGACCAATCCAGTGGTTGATTTACAGATCAGCAACTAAACATCACAGATGTTGCCTACGTGGTCAACCAGTCATAGAGTCTGCAAATATTTGTTGAGCATCTCCTGATGTGCCAGGTACAGGCAACAAGACAGACATGGTACCTCTGCTCAGAGGCTTTCAGTGTTCTGGGAAAGACGGATCTTAAACTTGTCACTGCAGCCATGATGCGGGAGCCTAGGAGAGTCAAAAAGTGCCGTATACACTCAGCCAGACCTCACCTAGCCTGGAGAATAGTCCTTAAGGACCTATTTAAACTGAAGCCTGAAAGATGAGTAGAAATTGACTAGGTTAATTGGGATCAGGAGGGTGGGGGTTAAAAAGGGAGAAAAATCATTCCAGACAGAGGGAGCAGCATCGCTGGGGTCCTGGGATTAAAGAGAAAATGGCCTTTTTGAGAAACTGAGAGAATTCCCCTACAGCCAAATGGTGCAAAAAAAAGGAAGAAGCCATGAGAGTTGGGTCTAGAGCAGTAAGTAATGCAGAGCCTAGAAGGCCAGTGAAGATTCTGAGCTTTTTCCCAAGTGCAAGGAAAAGTCATTTATGAGTTTTAAGGTTGGTTGCTCTGGCAGCAATAAAGAGAATTGTTTGGAGGAGGAAAGGAGGAATCAGGGAGATGACTTAGGAGGTTATTGCTGTAGCTCAAAGAAGAGATGGCAGTGGCGTGGGTGGCATGGTGACAGTGAGCTTGTTGAAGAAAGGACAGATTTGAAGAAGAGTTCTGAAACACAGCAAAATCCCCAGGATCACATTGCTGCCTTCCTTTATTGAGTCAACCGCCCCACTCAGTCCTCCAAACCTCCTATCCCACCATCCACTCAGATCTGGAGAAAATGAAAGTGGGGAGAAAATGTGCTTCATCCATAAAGCGTTTCTGAGAACTTATCTATCACATTTCCAATGTCAATTGGAAAGAGGCCCTCTGCCACTAAACATGCATATCCCTACATTCATATCACACTAGCCAATAGAGACCCTCAGGTTTTTTAAATGGAAGAGTCTAGTCTCCGTGCAGCACTGGGAACCAGAAGTGAGCCTACAGGTTGGGTCCTCCACCTTTTCCCAGTCCAGGGTTCTTTCTGTCCACCTGATCACCCAAAGAGAAAACAGCGGTCAGCATCAGGCTAGGAATTAGGGGGCTCCCTGCTCTTCCCTCTCTGCTTTCATAAGGCTCTGGCCACTTCAGAACGAAAATGGACATTGAACACAAATTCTCAAGAGGATTTTTAAAAGAAAATAAGTAATACGTTCCTTCCTCTATTGTGTATTTTCCCTAGAAACCTTCTATGAAAGGTTTTCATTATCCGAGGTAGCTTTTTAGATGTCGCTCCAGCCCTAAGTGTATTTGTATTAAGATGCAGCTTGTTTCTTGTGTCTCTGAGAACCTTGCCCTCTCACTATTAGTACATTCAGAAGCCCTCACACTCACGGCACAACAAGAGAAGTCAGGGTAGATGAAAGGGACCAGATCCATTTGCTCCTCACCAGGCCCCTGAAGAGCCTCTTAGAGGATCTCAGGTTACAAATAAGTTCATCTTTTCCATTCACAGATACCTTTTTGAGGGCAAAGACAGATCTATAAAATGGGAAAAGAATAAAGTCTATCTTTCCTATGGCCCCTTCTAAAATCCTTCCTTCAGAATGTTTTTATCTGATAGCCACGAGACCGGCTTTAGATGTATATACTATTTGTTCCCAAATGTGTTTTTCAGGATTATGGGTTTCTGTGGCATCTTTCTTTCTACTTTTCAATTGGGAATAAGGAAAAGAACTTGATGCCCTTGTTTTGAGGGACAGAGAGAAGAGCCAGGGCTTTATGATCACTTCTCTACCTGCAGGATTGCATGTACTTTAACAGAAACTTTATATTGAGTTGGGAACCTTCGCAGGAGCAACTGCTGGTTTCCATGACAACCACATCTATGGTGTCTAGCTTTCCGCCTGCACGTTGGTGACACAAGACAGGAAAAGGCTATGTGTGATGGGTTCATTTACGCATCAGTTGCTACAAAGACCACAACTTACCCCACACCTCTAGAGTTTAAGACGTTAAGTAGCCAACCCTCTAAAACAGACACAATGCTGCGGCCAAAGAATGAGGACATGTGAAAATACAGATCTTCTTTAAGCTCAGCTGTTACTCTTGAATGTGGCTGAAGTGGTTTCTCACACCAGAATGCATTTTTCAGTGAGCCCCAGTGCCTAGATGCAAAATACGTAAGAAATGTTAAATTCCCCTTGACTTTTTTTCTCAAAAGCCTTTCTTTTCATTTTTAGAATGGAATAAGCATGAAAAATAAACTAAAAATAAGAATGAGAATCCTTATCTGATCTATCCTTCCAGTCTTCCTAATTGAAATACTCTAAATTAGAGAATTCTTTATGAAAAACATCTTTATGAGAAACACAAAATAGAGTCCAGAAAATGTATTCTCTCCCAGGGATTTGACTGTCGATTTTTGTCATCTTCATACAGAAAGCGCTGCTCGGTGGTTAAACCCAGATGTTCTTGAGTTTGGCAGACTTGGGCTCAATCCCAGCTGTTATGTACAACTGTGAGGCCTTTGGCAAGTTACTTAACATT
>NW_007726965.1:320489-321882 GCF_000696425.1 Galeopterus variegatus
GAGAATCCTTATCTGATCTATCCTTCCAGTCTTCCTAATTGAAATACTCTAAATTAGAGAATTCTTTATGAAAAACATCTTTATGAGAAACACAAAATAGAGTCCAGAAAATGTATTCTCTCCCAGGGATTTGACTGTCGATTTTTGTCATCTTCATACAGAAAGCGCTGCTCGGTGGTTAAACCCAGATGTTCTTGAGTTTGGCAGACTTGGGCTCAATCCCAGCTGTTATGTACAACTGTGAGGCCTTTGGCAAGTTACTTAACATTAAGGTTCCAATTTCTTTTTCTGTAAACTGGAAATAATAACTACCTCGCAGGATTGTTGAGCTCAAGATACTGTACATAAAGTTTAGCATTGTGCCTGACAGATGTACTGTTTATGATCATATTAATAACAACTATTACGGTATATATTATACTTCAGTTCAGCATAAGAAGTCATCTTCATGTTTTTTAACCTAGTATGATAAAATATTAAATTACAAATATACCCATAATCCAGTTTCAAAGGACCTAATTATTTATGATACACTGTTAGTTATTGAATAAAACACTTTTAATTTAAATAAAAATATAATTTTAATTAAATTTTCTGGGTAATTCCTTGAAATCATATTTTACTTAAATTACCCAAATAATATCTTCAGTTATCCACATTCCATTGCAAGAGACTTCATATGTGTCAATGACATGCTAAACTGTTGCTATAAACTAGTATTTTTTAAATTTAATTTAATTTTATTTTATTTCCAAAATACATTGTACTTGATTTTCATGCTCCTTTACCCATTCCTCTCCACCCACTTCCTGCCCTCCCCCCATCGTATCTATGCACTTGGCTTAAATAGTTCAAGGAATTTTTGTGGTTATTTTGTCTTCTTCCCCCCCACCCTTTATTTGTTTGTGTGTTTATTTATTTATCAATTTATCAATGTGAGAACATGTGGTGTTTCTCTTTCTGTGCCTGACTTGTTTCACTTAATATAATTTTCTCTAAGTCCATCCATGTTGCTGCGAATGGTAGTATTTCATTTTTTTTTTTTTTTTGTCTTTTTTTGTGACCGGTAAGGGGATCGCAACCCTTGGCGTGGTGTCGTCCGCACCGCGCTCAGCCAGTGAGCACACCGGCCATCCCTATATAGGATCCGAACCCACAGCGGGAGTGCCGCTGCGCTCCCAGCGCCGCACTCTCCCGAGTGCACCATGGGGTCGGCCCTCATTCTTTTTTATATCAGAGTAGTATTCTATTGTATAGATGTACCACAGTTTAGTATTTTTTAAAATTGGTCTACTTGGATAGACTTTGGCAGAGCCATACCTAGACCTGTACGTGTCCTGGAAGAAATTTTGACTATCCAGCCCCTGAAGACCCTTCCTTTATGAATTTAAAA
>NW_007726965.1:322079-376061 GCF_000696425.1 Galeopterus variegatus
CCAGTGAGCACACCGGCCATCCCTATATAGGATCCGAACCCACAGCGGGAGTGCCGCTGCGTTCCCAGCGCCGCACTCTCCCGAGTGCACCATGGGGTCGGCCCTCATTCTTTTTTATATCAGAGTAGTATTCTATTGTGTAGATGTACCACAGTTTAGTATTTTTTAAAATTGGTCTACTTGGATAGACTTTGGCAGAGCCATACCTAGACCTGTATGTGTCCTGGAAGAAATTTTGACTATCCAGCCCCTGAAGACCCTTCCTTTATGAATTTAAAACTAGTTTAATGCCATGAAAGTAAAATGAGGATGTGATTTAACAATTTCTTTCCTTAAATACAAACCCATTATTAAAAGAGAATCCACTGTCCCTGCCAAACACTATGAACTGTCATTTGCCAAATTCAATTACTGAGGAGATTCTCACTGGACTAAATCTGAATGCAAACTAAACACCATTAACTAGGGCCTATTCCCTCTGGCTAGAGCTAAGACTGAATAGCTGAGCAATCAAACCAAATTTATCACTAGATCTCAACCTCTGTTTACAGCAGTGCCCACCACCAAACTAGTTGTTTGTTTGTTTGGTTGGTTGGTTGGTTGTGAAGATCTGGGCTTCAACTGACTCACTTTGACCACTGAAACTATGCCTGGCAAGATTCAGCTGATAGACAGCATGCAAGCCCTCCTTCAACTCTGCATTCTTGGTTGCCCTGGAATATCCAGAAGTCCCTCCTGCCTGTGTCTAGAGCACCTAGGTGCTCTGACCTTGCTGAGAGAGTCACCACTTCTTTATCAGTCAAAGCAGGGTAATTGAGAATGTGTAGCGAAGGGACTATTTACAAGGATATGGGCAACCTAAGGGAAACCATCAGGGGCTGGTAAAGCACCCACAGGATAGACCATTAATACTCCAAGGCCTGAAGAAGTGAGGAGAGGGCACCATTTCCAGAACAAGAGCTATAGCTGAATCCTTGAAATGCTCCCCTGACAGGAGCTATTGGCCATCGATAGAGAAGAGCAAGGATTGTCAATCTATGGCCCCAATGAAGAGGGAGCACAGTAGTAATCCTCCACCTGCCTCTTTCTCCTCTATCCTCTCATCTCTTGCTAGTGTGTTTCATTGATCAAATCTAACCAGAAGCTGCAGGGAAAGAGACCCAAATGGATGCAGCCCATGAAGGAGATCAGCCTTTTGGAGTAAAGATCAGAATAAAGAAAGGTGAAAAGTTGGTCTGGAAGGGCAAATGGAAAATTCCAGCACGAACCTTTTAGGATCCTCTCTAGATGTCCACCTTCCTGTAAAAACATTATTTGCAAGTAAGCCAGTTTTTCAGAATCCAAGCCAATTTTGCAAGCACCTATAAGGCAGATGCAATAGGGTATGGTCTCCCTGCCCCTAAATTTGTGAAGGTGAACATCACTAATTTAGTGCTTGAAATAAGGTACAGTTTTTCAGAATCCAAGCCAATTTTGCAAGCACCTATAAGGCAGATGCAATAGGGTATGGTCACCCTGCCCCTAAATTTGTGAAGGTGAACATCACTAATTTAGTGCTTGAAATAAGGTACAGAGACCCATGGAGATATCCCCTTCATACCTCAGCCCAATTACTCAAGTAGGAGAGATGAAATTCAGGCAGGTGGAAGGGGCAGGGGCAGTGATAAAGCTGAGGAACCATGCAGATGATTGCTGAAAGTGAGCAAAAGAAGGCAAGGGGAAAGACGTTTCCAGCAGTGAAAGGGGACAGAGACGCATGCAATCTACCAGGTCTCCAGGAAATATGGGTGCTTTCCTGACAACAGAGGACATCCAGGGCTAGGACAGGGCACAGAGGCAGGGCTCTCAGGACAAGGATGTGGCCAGGAGAGCTGGCTCACTGAGCAATTATCAAGTAATTTGAAAGGGGAGGGGTGATTCTTTTTATATAGTTAGCCAGTGCTTTTAATGCAATATAGATCAAGTGATGAATATAATTGTGCCTTTTAAGTATGCCATGGGAAATAACATTTGCTATCAATTTTGGAGTGCCCACTATGTGTCATTTGCTATATTGGACACATTACATACTTTGTCTCATTTAGTCTTCACAAATTTCACACAGGATTCTCCTAATTTTACAGATGGTGATGCAATGTCGAAAAGATTAAATAACATATCCAAGGATATAGAGCTAATAAATTGTGGCACTTGGATTACAGCTCAGCTGTGTTGATTCCCTGCCCTGCGTCCATTCTACTACACTTTCAGCAATCTTAGTATTCTATATTACCCTCCTGTAGTCTCTGTATTGCAAGTTTCTTCCTTTTAAATTTGATGTGAGAAAAAAACATCTTTTATAATAAAAATGACCATCATCATGAGTATCTAGCCCTTTAGAATATGGCCAGCTAATGTCCACAGCAAAACAAAGTAATTATCAATTTACTAACTGTTCTTTTGCTTGTATAATTACCCTCAAAGCTATTTCTTTAATTAACCAACCTCCCCATTCCCTCCATTAATTAGCACAGGAAAATGCATTGATACAGGAGAAATTGTCTTATCTGGTAACAGTTTAAGCAACTTTCTGCACAAATCTCCTTACTTCTGCCTCCTTAGAAGTATGTAGGAAATACACGTCTTCCAGTAAGTTGTGAGTCAGTAGACCGAAGCTACATCCTATTTCGTATAGGATTTTGAAAGTACTTAGGAAAGCAATATACAAATGCCCCTAGAGGTGGGGATGATCCAGAATTGAATGCAGTCAGAGATTTAGGATAAAATGAACAAAGGAAAGTAGAATAAAACCCATGTCTACGGATCTCCCAAGGAACACCTGGGCCTGCGCTGAAGAAAACTGAGACCACTATGCGTAAGCAAAAAGGTTTTTAAGAGCAAACACAGGCATCATTCCTATAAAGAAAACCACACTGACATGACCTTTTATTTTTCCTTAGAACTAAGTTTTAACTGGTTTCAACTCAAAACTAACAAACTGGATATATGTGAAATGACTGACAGGTGGACCCAATCAGGGGCCTCAAAAGTATGAGGTTTAAGTTAAATCTTTGCAACTAATACTCCTCTCTTCTAATTTTAAAAAATGTACTCATTCCTGAAAAGGCAGTCACAGAAGATAAGGGCCGGAGTGAGAGTGAGTATGTCAGTGCAGACTCAACATGAAAGGTGATATGTAATTTAAGCAACTAATACTCCTCTCTTCTAATTTTAAAAAATGTACTCATTCCTGAAAAGGCAGTCACATAAGATAAGGGCCGGAGTGAGAGTGAGTATGTCAGTGCAGACTCAACATGAAAGGTGATATGTAATTTAATTTTTTTTTTCTTTCCAGTTAAAATCATGGCTAAATCATCACCACACCACCTCCACATAGAATTAGAAGACTGCCCAGTCATGTGAGTGTTTTCACCAGGCTAATGTTCATAGAAGAAAGTAGATCTACCATCTGTTCAGTTGAACTTTAAGCATATGAATTATTGCTTAATCAGCAACTCAACACACCAGCCTCCTGCCAAAGCATATAACTGTGAACTTCCAACCACTAAACCTTTAGGACCAGCCCAAGTATGAGACATTGTGCCACCTCCACTGGGTGATAAGCCATCCCGCCATGAATCTAGCTATTCAGGATTGAATCCTTGGATCAAGCCACAAAATCTAAAATTTGCCTTTCTTTTCTTCTCAGCCTCTCACAGAGTTGCTTTCACTGCATTGGGCTATAGCCTTTGCCCTTGGGTTAAATAAAGACATATATAAAAAAAAAAAAGTATATTAAATCTAGTCCTTTTTTTTTTTCAGAAAGTCAACAAGGACATTATCTATTTAATGATTCTATCGCCCCTATATATAGACAGGATGAGAATTATCTCTGAGACATAAAGTGAGAAAAAGCTTTGTTTCCTCTGAGAAACAAGTATGTTCCGCCCTCCTCACCCTCAGTACACCCTCTTCATAGGCACTGTGAGCGTGTGACTGATAAGGTATCTCTTTGCCTTGGCTGCCAGGAAGCTCAGCAACAACTTCAATGAACAAGTATATTGTTTAGAACTCTAAGACCTGCATATTTGTGCCCTTTTACTTATTTACTTTCTATTGTGTTCATTTTTAGGGTAATTCTAATTTTTAATTTAATTTTATTGTACATGTATTTATAAACTACATCAAATCTTTGAAAAGTAAGAAAAGCAAGAAGAAAGGGAAAATCAACCAATGTTTATCAAACACCTTCATTGTAAAGGCAAGTGTTCTGAGCTTATATCAACAGAAGAACTGTCATTCTGGCTCTCCACAACCCATCCCCATAACCCTAAAAGCAAGAGCACTCTGAAAAAGAAAATCAGACTACTCAACTCTTCTTATATCCTGATTTTTATAGTTGTAAAAGCATATGCTAAGCTTTACTGACGGACATCTTCATTCAGCAATATTCACTGAGCACATACTATTTGCAGCGTTAAGTATTGCAAATAAGAAGACAGAAAAGTGTTTCAGATCAAAAACTCTGGAGCCAGACTACCTGAGTCAGAATTCTGGATCCACCACTAACGATCTCTCTGATCTTGAGCAAGTTATTCAGTCTCTCCATGCTTCATTTTTCTTGTCTGTGTAATAGGCTTAAGAACAATGTCTACCTCATAGGGCTGCTGTGAGAATCAAGTGACCATATCTGTAAAACAGTGCTTGGCAATAGCAAGTACTCTATTAGCTGTTATTATTATTATGGAGAACAAAAAAGAAGACACAGCTCCTGGACCCAAGAATTTCAGTGTCTAGTAGGAAGACAGATATGAATAGTTTGGGAGTGAGGGGTTGTTTTGGGGGGTTATTTAACGTAATAAGTGTTACACATGGTCAAGTACAAACTGACAAGGGTGCAAAGGATATTGTCATTTTTACTGTGTTTGACACTCAATTCATCCAAAAATTATACCCTGGCCCTTTAATTTACATTCCTGTAATTTTCTATACATAATGCACATATGAGAGAATTTTCTTTCTTGAATTCCCATCTAACAGCATGTGGTAGTTAATATTTTATTGACATTTAATCTAATTGCCCATGTATAATAGAAATGATTATAGTTTTTTGTCCCTGACATTTATGCTGTCTGAACACCATATGACCTAAATTGGCCCACATGCTATCACTGTCTTCAATTGTTGTCTGTCTTCAATTTTCCTGAGTTGAGAACAAAATTTCAGCACCAGAACATACACACTCCTTCAGATGCAAACAAACCCACACACATAAGCACATGTGTACACACAAAGGAGCTATCTGGATACCACAACTGAACTCACCCCCACCCATTTTTTTTTCATCATTTCAATCGATTGTGCAGCAATCAACTGGACTGATCATGTGGCAACCCAACCTGGTCATTAAGTCAGCCGCAATCATCAGATCAGTTGGGAGACATTCCAGTTCCTTTTTCATCTAGAGATGGCAGGAATCTCTCATGTTAAAAAATTTTGCAACTCCCAGATAAACGTCATTGTTTCAAGCCAGCATTCCCTTTTCAGGCTATTCACACAATTTAGATCTAATTATCAAGTTCCCCTTAAGCATCACTTTTTGAAATGAGCACACAGGCTATGCAATCAAAACCTGGACTGTAGATGCTACATCTACAGAGACTCTCCTGTTAAATAATGCAGTTGGAAAGAGACACCACTGAGACAATAAGGCTTCTTGGCTCCTGCATAAGGGGCTGAATTCTTATGGTGCTTAATTTCCCGATTCATAATTCTGAAGCCTGTATGGCAGCGGTGTCTAGTTAGCTCCTTCTTCATGTCCTGCAGGGTGGTGGGTGCAGCTGGGCAGCAGCAGGCTGCTGGGTCAGGTTGATTGCATGGCCTGGCCTGAAGATCCTCCTGGGACCAGCAGTGTTCTGCAAATTAAAGTCGGCCTGGCCTGAAGGTCAGCAGCCATCCCCCAGCAGTCACTGGCCGTCCCAGCCCACTGCCCTTGAGAAATTGGTGCACTGCAAAACATATTTGCTCAGATACGAAGAGAAAGCAATTCTTCACCTAATTACATCCATTTGGCTCTGAACAGATAGATCAGGTCTCTTTGTGGGGGAAACAAAGCAAGAAGGAAAGGGATGTTTATATTTATCTGTTTCTTAAATCTCTCCAAATTTTTTATAGGGAAGCTATGCAGCTAAAATAAGATAATGAATGTGTATACTCTGTGAATTGTACACTCTGTAAGCAAGGGAAAGGGTGAGTGAGAGAAGGAAGGGAAAGAGTGAGTGTGTGCACCCCACTGTCAATTGTCTACACAAATGGCCTCAGTGAATCCCCATCTACAAATAGCTTCCAACCACAAACGTTTTCTCTCTAGTCCCTGCCAAAATAACAGTCATTCTCTATCATTTAAGGCCCTCCCTGAGTGCTGCTATTCAATCTTTCTCAGCTCTTTGCAATGTCTTTACTCATTTGCAGGGAGAGCTGAGTTTTAGCCAAGCAATTCACACATAAGCTACTTTGTTAACCTAGGGTTAAAACAGTGAACAGAGAATCCCAGAAGAATGTTCTGGAAGTACTCATGCAGTGGCTTGAAAACCACAAACACTGGTGTGCCAGCCCATGGAGGCAGGGCCAATTGACCTCAAGTCTATGTGGGCAAAATGGCAAAGTAGGTAACATTCCTCTCTGGCCACAGAGGCTTCCAGGGACTCTACCCTCTATCTTCTTTGTCAGCTGGTGTCCAGATGAGTTCCTTCATTCTCTATCTATTCCTTCCCCACTCTTATCCTCAGTATCCTCACTCCTCTAATTTTGTCCTCTGACACCTTTCACTCATGCTAAAATATAGAACAGTTCTGTTGCGTTCAGTTATATTTTAATAGGAATCAACATTAAAGAAATGAAACTGTACATGGGATTTCAGGCCTTGATCATGGAAGGACGTAGGATCATGTGAGCCTCTCTGGCATCCCTAAACATCCTACCCTGTTGGAGGTCCCTTTCTGTGCTCTGTATTGTGCCTTCGGAATCACCCCCTCGTGGCTGAAGCTTTTTTTTCACAGCCATGAGAAGGGCTGGCTTAGAAATTATCTTGAGCATAATATTTGATCCAGGAGCCCTGTGAAAACATAGCCCTAGAGAAATAAGGAGGATGAACGAGCTGAGAGTAAGAGCCAGCTTTCACCCCCCAATTCCACCAAATTTATCTGAAAAATGAGGAGGGTGTTTATTACCATCTACCTACCACACAGCGCCTTGCAGAAATGCGGTGGAAGCCTGTCTCAGAAAGGCCTTCAAATCCTCAGATTAAAGGGATTGTACAGTTTAAGAACAGAGGGATACAAAGCCCTAATGTACAGTTTAAAACATTATTACTGTCTAGTTTCCGGTCTTTAAGAGAGAACCACAGCTTTTCTAGTTATTTTATCATAATTTGCAAGCAGTCCGAGCTGAATTGTTTATTTCCAAGATCATGTCATTTTAGTTACAAGGTTAAGATCCAAATGAATAAAAAAAACAGCAAGCTGGTGGTAAGAAAAATGGACCCCCTGACCTTTTAGCAAGCATTTTGTTTGCAAAGCATGCATTTCATTCTCCCTAATGGTGGAAAAAAACAGATGTAAGGAATGGTCTCTTCACTTTCAGCCTCACAGGATCCCAAGGTTTAGGATCTATCTGACTCTCCCACCCTGGCGTGAGCTGAACACCTTTGGGGCCTCATTCTGGAAGTACTATCTCTTTTGTTAGCCTGACCACATAGAATTCCCTCTTCTTGATGAGTCTGTAGTAAGACCCTGAAAACCAGTGTGTCCCGTTAAAGAATCATAAATTAGGCCTTAAGAAGAAAAATTTGATTCGAACAAAAATCATACTTGTATTCAGCTCAGAAAGCTCATGACTAAGAAAGATAAAAAGGAAAGAAGGAAAGAGGAAGGAAGGAAGACAGGCAGACAATGTGGAGGTATGTTATGTGCATCAACACTTAATATACCTAGTTGAAGCATATTAACCAATCTTCTCCACCATGTTCTTTTGGTGGATCCATTTCCAACTCAGTCCAAAGTTGTTTTCATTTTTTGAAAAGAACAAAGAAAGAAAAGAACACGACTGACTTTTTTAGATTCTATCATTAACTGTGGTAAAAGGAGGGTTTTTCAGCCCCTAGATGGCTAAGGACACTTCATAATAGAATCCAGCGCCTTTCACCCCTAAATCACTGATTTGAATCCAACCCAGGTCACTATTGACAGAACGTTATTACCTCTAGGTGCTGTCTGGTGGCCCATGTGGAATGAGTTGATGGTCTCTGTCCTGTTCCATGTGGACAGTTGTCCATGTCACCTCGTTGTCAGTTTCAAACAAGAAGCCAAGGAGTTAATGGATACGGAGCCTGAGCCCCCCTTGCCCTGTGAGGTGGTGCCCTCCAGGTCAGAGTAGAGGGCACTGGCTGCCGTGTGTGAAGCCAGGCCCCAATCTCCCTCATCACTTTCCAGGATATCAATCCATCTCGTTGTTCCACAATCACCTTTGCTAGGAACAAAGAATTTAAAACATGGCTGGGGTTTTAGCTGGGATTTGTTTCCATTTTTCTGGCATGAGAGGCTCCCAGTGATGAATTCAGCCTATATAAACTTTCAGTTCACCATCTTAATTAGAAAAACAAGAATTTGTAATACCAGAGCAAAACTGTATGAATACTTAGTTTGCAAATCAAATGTTATTGGATTACGTTTTCTACTTGCTTTGATGTAATAGATTTTGCCACAGAATAAATGATTTGGATTCAGCCAAAGCCATAGGCACAATACTGGAGTTTCTATTCAAGAGAACAAAGGCACACATGTTTGATAATTGCCATCTAGACTCCATGACTGTATATATTCCTACCAGTATGAAACTTCAGAGATCATGTAATTCAACCTTCCCCCTTTTTTTTTCAATGAGAAAAGTGATGTTCATATAGGCAAAGTGTCTTGTTCAAGGTCGCACAGTGAGAAAATAGCACAACAAGACTAATTCAGAAGTCCCAGATGTATAATGCAGTGCTTTTCCACAGAGGCATTTCATTTCCTTTCATTTAGCAGGTGCCCATTGCACCTCCTGTGAGTCAGGCACTCTGCTGGGTCTTGATGTTGGTGAGTGGAGGTGGGCAAGGGGATGGTATAAGGAGAAGAAAGTGAAACTCTCTGAGCTCAGCATCTAGAGCAGAGCCTGGCGCAGTGAGATGTCAATAAACAAGAGTGAATGAATGAATGGAAGTTTGTAGATAAGTGTTATTTTCTGCTGGATTTTGCCAGAAACATCCTGAGACAAAGATTGTAGTGCAAGCAGTTTATTTGGGAGGTGGTGCCAGGAAGCAGTGATAAGGAGACCAGAAGTGAAGGGGGAAGGGAAAGAAAACATACAGAGTGCATTAATGAGCAGATTGCTGCCAAGGGCAACTGGGGCTCAACCCCCCTGAGGACTTCTGGGATACGGTAAGTAAAATCCTCAAGCTTAGCACACCCTATGAGGAGAGGAAGCTAGGATATCCATTCACTAACTCCCATCCATCACTGGCTGAAGGCCACACCAGCAGGGTACTAACAACCTAGCACTCCTTACCTGCCTGTGTGGCAGCCAACCAACTCCTGCAGCCACAGATGGCCTCAGACAAGGATCACAGGTGCTTGCAGTAGGAAGCCATCCACCTTTCCAGAAACTGTGAATGTGGAGGGGTGTGGCAGGGGAGGGCACCTTCCTGCTAGAAGGGTTCATGATCTTGTTAAGAATGTATCTAACATTTAGAAGACAGCAATAATAAAGCACAAAGATGGAAGGCTCAGAGAAGACATGCAACATGGGAAGCGAGCGCTATATGTGCTCAGGACAGGGGAAGCACAGGAAAAGGTGCTTCCCGCGTGGCCTGGCTCCCAGCACTGTCAGCTCACTCGGCTTCCGGTTCCCAACCAGCCACCTGGTGTGCTCCGCCCCTCCCACCTCTCCGCCTCTCTGCCCTGCTGCTCTTCCACGATGGCTCCTCTGCGGAACTCTTTCCTGCAAAAAACCCTTCCTGCTCCCCTTCCAGGCCCCCTTCCAGCTCCCACCAAAGCAGTTCTCTGAGCCCCCAGAACTGGAGTTTCTCCCTTCCAACCCATCCTCTAAATATCTTACTCTGTTTCCATCTCCTCCCCATCATCCGTGGCAATAAATTGGAATTCGTTTCTGAATAACAACAGCAGACAATAGTCACTCAAGAGATTTGGTGAATAAATGAATCACCACATTACTAAGTCAAGCTGCTAGAAGTATACATCAGAGAATGGTCCAGACACTGAACTGAGAATTTTATAGCAACTTTCAGTCCAATTCCTGAAGAAAATTAGACAGACCCCACAGCCCTTAGGAATCAGCTGAGTTCCAATGATGTTTGCTGGTAAAACTAGAGAAAAAATCCCCTTGGAATTCCCGTGCTCAAGCACTGTGTGATTCCCAGAATCTTCCCCGTCTCCAGTTTCCCTCAAAGAAACTATCTCAGTAACGTACACAATGCAGCAAGAATGCTAAGTTCACAGTTGCACAGAAAGTAAAATAAGGTACAGGGAGGGAAAGCTGTCCCAGAAGGTGTCAGTGAAAATGAGGAACCGGAAGGATTTTGGAGGAGAAAGATCACGCAGAAATGATGAAAAGAGTTTTTTACATTATCTTTTCTTTGGAGAGAAACTATCTAATAGTTAAGAAGTGCCTATTGTGTGCAAGGAACCATTCCAGGTGCTTTACATATTAGCTCATTTAGTCCTAATAAAACCTTGTGAATAATAATAATAATAACAAGTGGCAGTATTTATTGAGGCACTATTCTGGCCAACCACTTTAATGGAATAGCTTGCTCAGTGCTCATAACACCTTATGAAATAGACAGTTATTATCCTCATTTTACTCATCCATAAGCTGAGGCTTTGATATGTTCTATAATCTGCCCAAAATTACACAGCTCACGTGGAACTGCTGGATCTGGGATCTACACATCAGTTGTCTGACCACATCCATAAGCCACTCCACTTCTACTGCACCCCACTGTCATGGGGGCAGCCCAGTGATCTTCCACGCAAGAATCTTCCTTATGTGGTTGCACCAGTGTCATGAGATAAGAGGGCATATGGTTACCTTCAGGGATGTCCACTTCAAAAGGTTTGGGATATATACCCACAAAGACCCCACTCCTTCACTAATCCATGGATCTGGCATTCATGAATATCTGAGGCTTTGTGATTGTAGACATCAGAAGGTCACTTCAGTTCTTCACTGTCATTTTTGCAATCCCACTAAGGCCAAGAATCAGTGAGAGAAGATAAATATTTTCCTTCCCTTCTGCGAGCCACATCCCCCTGCTGAGGCAGGATGCAATCTGCAGAATCAGGAGCAGCTCTTTGCCTCACTCTCAACCCTGGGCCTGAGTCCACAGGGACCAGGAAATGAGAGCAGCACATGAAGGAGCAGCACACAGGGGGCCAAAGACACATGTCCTCATCTGAGGGACAGATGGCTAAGGCTGTTTTGGGTTGACCCCCGAGAAAGCCCTGACCCTAATGAGTAGGGCCAACAAATGCCATAAGTTAAGATTGTAGCAAACAACTTTCAAATGAACCAAAAGGGCATTGTTGGGTCAAAATTTCAAAAAACAAAGCTTTCTGGCTCCTTACTAGTCTCACGGCTTCAACTGTGATGGTATTGCCAGTCTCACAACCCTAGTCATTTGAACCATAATCTGGTTCATAATTTAAAGCATGTGCAGACCCCAAGTTACAATCTGGCTGGATTCCAAAGGACCTCAGAAAGTGATTTGGACTTGAATTTCCCAGTGACATAGCACTCTTAAGAGTGAAGTTTACCAGGACAGCCCATGAAAGCCACCTGAACCCATCAGGTATTGCACCCATCCTCCCTGGTAGTAAAGCAGGTTTCAAGCTTCCATTCAGGATGATGAGAACGTACCTTCCACTGGCCCCTCACCTAGAGCAGAGATGCATGAGCAGATGCAGGGGCAGATTTTGGGGGTGGCCCTGAGGGAAGTAAGATGGGACTTGGACACCATGGTAAGGAGTCCCCTGGGATATTGCCCCAAGGAGATCCCACCCTGGACTGAGGGGTCACCAGTCAGTCCATCAGTGATCCCTCCTGCTCCAGCAGGCTCTGAACTCCAGATGCGAAGCAGGGGGTGGGAGCACCCGCCACCAGCTTGTGGTGACGAGGCACCTGAGAGGCCGTAGAAAGAGTTATGAATTGGAAGACAAATGGTGGGAGATGGGTGACCTCAGCTCTCAGTCCGTAAAACGTGGGTGATGACTAACACCTCACCTATAGGGCCGTCATGAGGATTAAACAAGGAAGTGGATGGGAAATTGTCTAGCATGGCATGTGACAGTATACAGCAAACGGTGCTTGCTAAGAGCATAGTTGCATTGTCAAAGGAAAACTTTATATTATAATCATAATCATAATACTTCCGTATTTCTGTAGTATCTCTCATTTCATCAAACAGTTCTGAATGTATAAACTCTGATCCTTGAAAGAGTCTTAAGAGTAGGTATTAACATTCCCATTTTGCAAATGAGGAAACAGAGACTCAAGACAGTTCAGTGATTTGCCAAAGATCACACATGGAGAAAGTGGTGGAATGAGGCCTTGGGCCCAGGGATTCCTAATTCTACCCTACAGGGGAGTTGGTCCTAGACTTTGTGGCTTACCACTCCAATGATGGAACTAGTACCATGTGACCTCTTGGTGACAAAGTGAGGATGGGATGGACAGTCACCATCCTCCCACTCATTTTCCTTGCCGAGAAGGCAGACTCAAGTAAGAACAGGGATGAAGTAGGACAAAGGTATCTGATAGATTCTGGCCCCCTGACTTTTCCTTCTCTTCTACTCCTCATTCCCTACATAGGAGTAAAGATGACTGACCCTGACCCTCCCCTGTCTGGCCTGCCATTTACTCCCAGGGACAACCCAGCTTGCTGGGTTGAGCACCCACACCCCTTCCTTCAATTTCCCATCAAGCTAAAGCTCCAGAAAAGGGGCCATTGCTAATCCCACCCCTCCCCACTTTCTGGAAATCAGCAAAGCCTGCTAGATTTCTCCGAGAGCGTACTCCCATCTTTACTGGTTCCAGAGTTTTCCCGGCCATGCCACAGGCAGACATGGTTGGGGACAGGGCCCAAGGATGAGCAAGGCCTGCAGTCATCACTCCAGTCCACACTCCACAGTTCAGTCACCGCCTGTCGCCATGCACATGTTGTAGAGCCGAGGCTCGTCTACCTGGCTGACCTTTCTTTTCCCATCAGCCTCTGACCATTACCATGCCTGGCCACACACTGACCGAGGAGGGAAACAGGCCCCTCTTCCGTCTGTTTGCTTTATTAAACCACGGTCACAAAAAGTCTGCTCAGAACAAAGATGTTCTCTGTACCTTTCCCCTGGCATGTGACCCTGGCAAGAAAAAGTGTATTTAATGGGGAGATAGGAAGAAGCAGAGCTGAAAGATGTAGCCCCAAACGAATGCCATGCCACTTCCCTTTCTGGCTTCTTACCGCAAGCTGCCCTGTGATGGCTGATGACATATACAAAGGGGGAAGCATTATTTCTGGGGCTAAACATTAAAACAAAGGCAGCCCAGAGCTGGTTAAGTCTTCGAATGAGACAAACATAAATGGCACATGGATGTGCAATAAGGTGTAAAAGAGGAAGCGAGATGCATTAGAAGCAAGAGTGCATAATGTATTATCAACAGCTCTGCGGCTTTGATGGGCGAAGGCTTTTATACAGACGCCGTATTGATAGTTATTTCAACCAGCAGTAAAAAATCGTTCTTGACACTCATCTATAGGGAAAAATATCCATGTACTCTTGGCTGTAGGACCAATTAGTCTGTGAAAGCAGCGGGGTGGGGGGACAGAATATAAATGCAGGATGCATCCGCACTTGATTACTCTAATGAAATGTCCATTGATTCCTATAGATTAATGTGAGAAGAACAGCAGCTGCAGAGTGGCTAACACCTCCAGGTCAGCAGCTGTGTGTGCAGGGTGCGCACGCTTGTGTGTGTGTGTGTGTGCACCCCCACGAGTCTTGTGCCGAGGAGAAGAGGGAAATTAGACAAGAAGGGGTGTGTGTCCGAGTGAGACTGATTACGCCGGACAGAATCAACGAGAGAAACGCTTTCCAGGAGAGGGACGAGTGGCCGTGTGTGTCAATGGATAATAGGACTCTGGCTCAGCTACTTTCAGGGACCATCCCCTCCCCTCTTCACTCTCCCCACTCACATTTGACTTTGCTATGAGGGGGACAGAGAGCTCACGGGTCACCTAGTTTGGTTCCATCAATTTCATTCAGCCTTTAATCACCCAGAGCAAATGTGAAGTTCAAAGATGGCTCTCTGCCAACTCACGGGTACCCACTCTCCACCCCAGACCCTCTGCCACTTGCCCAGCCAAAATCGTGGCTTGGCAAAGTGTGCCAAACTCAGTGACATACTCGCCAAGCTTAAAGGACCCAACCCCTCCCCTGTGTAATTACTGGGGCAATTCTATCCCTCCTGGACTTGTTCTCAATTTAAATTCTAGATCTCAAGAGCAAGAATGTTTAAAGGGTGCTCTCTTTGTTACCAAGTAAACAGCTCTCCCATGACTACAAGGGCTTCCTTGAGAAAATGATATCTATACAGCCTTGCAACAGAAGGCCTGAGATCTGCTCAAGGTTTTGCCTAAAATCTGTCCTGGCAATATGAGTGCACAAAAATCGTTTACATAAAAATGTCAATTAGTCAGTATGTCTTTGCTCTACCTGGTTCACAGAAATTTCTACTTACAGAAAAGGAGAGGGCAGAAAGGTCTTAGAACAAGGAGAAGCCTGTGGCTGCAGGCATCTAGCAGCTGCAGAGGTGCTCTGAGAAAACCCAAATCTGCTACATTGGCCCCAGAAAGAAGAACTCTGACATTCCTGGAGACACTCACAGGGTTGTCTGCAGAACAGCGAAAAGAGGAAAATCAGTGAAAAGCAGCTGGCCCTGGAAATCTTTCCACACCCAGAGACAAACTTCTGCTCCAGCAGAGTTCAGCACCAAACAAAGGAAGATGGGCCCCACCTGAGCCCAGCGAGGCAGGAACTGGCAGCCTCGGTGTTCCAAGTCATTTCCTCTTTGCTTCCTCCAAGGACCCTAATGGCTGGTCAGAGCATGCTGGTCTCTGAATCACTAGTTGTTAAGCATCAGTAGGAAAGGGGCCCTTCACTGGAGGGTCAAGAAAATGGATGACAAGTGCAGAAGGCACCAGCAAAGCTGCTAGTTAGTATTTCTCACGGAGAGTTCCCTGCACTTTTTGTCATGAAATATGTACATTCAGCATGTCTGTATGTATTTACTCAGCTCACTATCATTAACTTGGTTTTAGATATGGTTAGAGACAGATCCCCAAACTGGAATTTTATGGAGATTATAGACAGATAGATAGATAGATAGAATGAATCAGTAAATGCCAAAACTCTGCATGCACTAAATTTGATTGATAGATATATAGGTAGATGCCTAATTTTAAATGTAAATAGGCCATAGTCTTCTGATTGCTCTCCAGCTAATACAAGGCTTTCTGTTTTTCTGAGTCTCCTTCACCTGTCGGCACCATGTAAGTCTGTGTTTTAAGGAGTACAGGCCCAACACTCTTTTTTTATTGAGAAGCTGCAGAACTCTAACCGGTGGTTCAATAAATTGTATTACATCCCCCTCACACTGAATGCCCTACACGCTATGGCTTTCCATGTGTAATTGCAAGCTGTTATTAGCCCTGAGCTGTGTCCGTTACTGGCCACACTCTTGCTGAGCGGTCAATTTTTTCCCCTGCCATTTCCTTTGCTCACACCATGCTGACCACGTTGGCCAGAGGCGGCCCGAGGTTTATAGTGCAGCATTGATTTTTCTTTTCTCTCAATACTGACAGAATCATAGATCCAAGGCAAATAAAGAAATGCATTCTGGGGTGATGAAATGTCTTTCATTCAGGCTGGATTGAATCAAAGCCCATCACAGAAATGTAGGGCTCTGAAATGCTAGGGAAGCTCATGCTTCAAATCGTGGAAAAATAAATTTTATGTTTTCTCCACTTTCCTTTGGATTCGTAAATCACTGGGGACATGGACAGTCCAGCCAGTGAACAAATTTGGGCAATGGGGACATTGTAAACAAAGAGTAGCTGTTACCGCCTTCATTAATTAGGGTATTGCTTGTAATTTCGTTTTGAAGGGTAGTCATTTATTAGCTTAAGTAACACTGGAGTCTTCCATAGAATGCCCTACAGTAAAAATATTGACTGAGGCTCAGCCTATGCTAAGAAATACAAGATAGCGATTCACACAGACTCGTGAAATTCAAGCTCAGTGCCTGCTACTGAGGGGCAGCGATAGCTGACTGCAGTAAATTGAGGAAATCCTCATTCAAACAAATAACTCAAGTTGACACTGGGTGAAGTGTAAATATGACCTTCACTAATTAATTTGCTGATATTCATACCTTGTTTATAGACATTAATCCAAGTCTGATCTTTAGCATACACAAGAGGACATGTTCAGAGATGATAGGGTATTCAGTGGAAAGACCCCTGGAGTGAAAAGACAGAAGACCTGGATTTTCATCCTTGCTCTTTCATTAACAACAAACCATTAGACTGAACACATTACTACACCTCTCTCAGTCTTTGTGTCCTCATCTGCAAAATGGAGACAGTAATGTTGACCATGAGTGGTTTTGAAGACTCAGGGGGATCATGTGTGTGAAGTGTCCAGTATGGAGCCTGGCACATGTCATTCACTTGTGCATCATGAGCAGCTGAGTGCTAACTACATGCAGGCACTGAGGACACAGCAGTGAACAGAGCTGATTCCTACCTTCATGGAGACTATAGCCTGGTGGACATCGCACAAATAGCAGATGCTCGAAATGACTACTATGTTATGATTACTATCATTAGTTGTAGTAGTATGCTTTAGAAATGAAGGGCTTCATGAACTTAGGCCCTTTTCCAGCTCTCAGACCCTTTAATCCATGATCAATAACAACTATGTGTGTGTACATTTGTATGCATATCTGATAATGTGTATAATTAGTATGCAGAAATGTTTGCACTTAAGCAGATCTATCTGCCAAATGGCTCATCTTCTATGTCCAAGTTTGGAACCATTCTCATATTTGGGACCAAAACTCGTATGTGTATTTATTTGTTTTCCACTCTGCCTAATTCCAAAAAATAACTTGAAATAGTGTATCTTTTTAAATGCAAATTGAAGGCCTCCCCCAGAATGCACAAAAAATAACTCATATTATTCTTCATCTGACATATCAAATCCGGGTCCCCAAAACTTGAAAATATTACAGGAACAGTCAATAATTTTGACTTGCTAAAGGTAGGTGGAGATACCAAGTAGTACAAGGATATGTCTGGTTTGTGGTGATTAAGGACTAGACACCTGTCTATGAGATTTAAGTTTTGGAGAAGAGAAACCTCTTATTTTTCATTCATTCCAGGTGCTTAGCACTTAATAGGTGCTTAATAAATGTAGGTCAAACAGTCAATTAGTGCCCTGATCGCTCAGGCAGTTGGACTCTTTCAGGCGCTTCCATGAGCAAACTGCAAAAGGGTCTGTTTTCCTTTGTGAATGATCACAGCTAAGAGCTAGCTAGCCATGACACATTTTGGCTCAGGGGTATCTACAATTTGGCATTCAAAGGACTTACTTGGAAATTAGGAAAAGTCTCTGTAGTTCCCTGGGGTTTGGAAAACATGAATGCAGCAACCCATGGGAAAAGAGAAACTCTGTGAGTCAATAATGTCTGTATCTTCTCCCTGTACCAACTGCGAATGGAGAAGGAAGCACACCTTTTTGCCTTTGCTTCTGACTGACTCTCTGTCTCAAATTGTCCTCCAATAAAAAATGGCCTGTTTATTTATTTTGTTTCATTTGTTTTTTAAATTTCAAAAGAATATCTCTTTCAACATTTATTGACACTTGAGTTGATTTTGAACAGCCCTTACCCATTTTTCTGCATTTGGGCTGCAACAGGTCACCCTTTTGAACATGTTTGACTTTCTACATATGACATAATTCCAATGTCTCAACCAAAATTGTAAGTTTAAATGGCAATACTTATAAAATGTTAACATGTATAAAATGGACTCCTGCTGGTTTTCAGAATAGGATCTTTTATAAATGCCGTTACTCACACAAGATATATATGTCAAGTTTAGCATGGTTCTTAATTCCAGACTCTGCTATTCTTAGGTAATTTATGTAAAGTAGGTATTACTCATATAATCATTGGGGCCAGGAAATACTCTGCTCAGTTCTGCCCTTGGCCCTGAGGAATGTGCACTCAACAAGCCTTTTCTAAGCATCCATAACATGTCAGGGTCTGGGTCTCTGCCTTCCTGGAGATCCCGGGGAAACACATGCAAGCACAAATTCAAGATTCAGCCAATTGGGGCCGTGATAGAGGATGTGCCCAAGCATGCGGGACCTAAGGGATGGTTTGCATCTGGAGTGAGAGGCACGGGCCAGAAAATGCTTTCCAGGCATTTCTGAGCTGATTTTTGAAGGAAGAATAGGACCTAGAGGCAAAGAAAGTTGAAGCCAAGAAAGTAGCGTATGTAAAGGAGCAGGAGGTCCAGAGGAGTTAAGGAAACTTGTTACTTACTTTCAAGAGAGCCATTCTCTTGTGTTCACTCCCTAGATTGCCCCTGAGCTAGTCAGAGGAACACCCAAAAGTGTTACAGTGCTAGGAGAAGGAATATTCCAGGCCAGGAGGTAGTAAGGGGTGGGGGTTGGGGGGAGAAATGAGAGAAAAGGCCGCACACCTCATGATTTCTCCCCAGCTCAACACAGCAGGAATCTATGAGTGGTTCCCTCCAACACTTCCAGGTGGGGAGTCACTCATCCACAAGTCAGACTCTCAGGGTTCCAGATCTCTACAAGTTTTTCCCCACAGACTCAGCCTCACTCAGCAGGCTCTTTGATTTTGACAATGGTCTGATGGGGTTTCTGGAAAGAAAAGGGCCATCTGTGACTGCTCAGGGTAAACTAGGCTCAAGGTTGGCACGGCAAGGCGAGGTGGGAATGAGGTGGGGGGGCGAAGCAGAGGAAGATAAAGAGAGCTTTGGTGAGAAGAGGAAGGCAGAGCTAGAGTCAGCCTGAGGCCAGGAGGACAAAGAAAATTCACCCTGAAAACTCACCGAGTCGACTCCCAGGAGGCGGTCTGACAGGGCACGTTTATCATTCACCTTAATTCAGATCAATTCTGATTTGCAGGAACATCAGCTGTTTGAAGAGATAGGTGACTTCGCCAATACATTCTTGCTTATCTTTCTCACTGACTAAATTAGTAAATTTAACAACAACAGAAAAAGAAACTTCAGGGATTCGGCGAGGTAAAAAAATGTTGGGGTGGAATCATGTGGATCAAAAAGGGTCGATTGAAATGTTCCTGTTCCATGTGTTTATGGCCACACAGATATAGAATTTTCTGACTTTACAGGAAACTTGAAGTCATCTAAAGAATGAATCATGCCAGGCATATTAGGTACCAAAAACCAACATGATATGTTAAAAGTGAATGATGGATTATTGTTAATATTATTACTACAAATTAAATATTTTGAAGGAAGATGCATATAAATGCTTTCATTGTACAGTATTATTCTTGCACTGGTTCCTCTGAGAAATCTTCAGAGGTAAGAATTGTCCAGGTACTGTCCAGTATCTGGAAGGGCAAACACATCCAAGAATTCCACATCCAGGTGAAACCAAGCCCTGAAGGACAGATCAGTGTGGAATTGATTTGTTTACTGTGCTGTATTTCCAACACCTGAAACAGTGCCTGGCACATCAGAGCTACTCAATAAATATCTGTGGAATGAAAAATGAGGAATGGATGAGTGAATTAATGAATGAATGAATGAATGAACGAATGAAAGCTTTGTTTCTGATAAACTCATACCAAGCCCTTTCGGCATTACCCCACCAGCATAACACACTGGACAGCTCCCTCCAGACCAGTGTGGTGTTTCCTCTGCCTACAACACTCTTTCCAGATTTCCACAAGGCTGGCTCCTCATCATTTCAGGATTCTGCCAATTATCACCCCCTCAGAGTGGCCCTCCCTGACCACTGTATTAGAGGAAAAAAACACGCCATCCCACCAACAGTTGCCAGTTATCTCCTTCTCTTGTATTATCTTCTTCAGAGTAATTATTACCCTCATAAAATACATTAGTATGATGTATTAATTTTCTATGGCTGCTGTAACAATTACCACAATCTTAGTGGCTTAAAATAACACAAGCGTGTTATCCTACAGTTCTGTAATTCAGAAGTCTGACACAGATCTCAGTGGGATAAAATCAAGGTGTCTGCAGGGCTGTGTTCCTTTCTGGAGACCCCAGAGGAGAATCTATCTCTGCACGTTTTCCAGTTTCTAGAGCCCACCCACCTTTTCTGATGCATGACCCCCTTCCTCCATCTTCAAAGCTAACAACATTGCCATTCTCTGACCATTCTTCCATAATCATATCTCCCTCGAAGTATGGCCAGGAAACATTCTCACTTTTGAGAACCTCTGTAATTAGATTGGGCCCACCCAGATAATTCAGGATAATCACCCCATCTCAAGGTCCTTAATTTAATCATATTTGCAAAATATCTTCTGCCTTGTCAGGCAACGTATTCACAGGTTCCAGGAATTAGGACGTGGACATCTTTGGGGGATATTACTCTGCTATATATGACAATAACTTATATTTTCTTGTTTATTGTCTGATTCTAATAGGCTATAAATCCTATGGCAGCCAGGACTTTATCTCATTTGCTACTTCCTGTATCTGCAGCACTTAGAACAGTGCCCGGCACATGTTGGGCACTTAGTAAATATTTGTGGAATGAACAAATAAATGAATGATTCTCTGTGTGTGGAATAGGTTGTTCAGTCTGTTCTTTTGCTGCCCCACAGTTTTTATTCAGCTGTAAGGTATTTATGATCCACCAAAATCATCCTCTATATACCTGCAACAATGTCAAAAGTACTCAGAATTCTTTTTTTTTTTTTTTTTGTCTTTTGTCTTTTTCCATGTCCGGCAACGGATTGCAACCCTCAGTGTCGCCCCCGTACCGGACCGGGGACCGGCAACGGGACCGCAACCCTCGGTGTTGCTCCCGCGCCTCGCTCAGCCAGTGAGCGGGAACCGGTCTGTATGTGGGATCCGAACCCTCGGGCGGGAGCGCCGCTACGCTTCCCAAGCGGCGCACTTATCCAGTGCGCCACCAGGCCGGCCCCCTCAGAATTCTTTAAGAACTAAAATAGGGCAAGAAATTTTTGTCAATGTTTGAATGTCTCACATCCATATTGACTCAATATGGCTATAGAATTTATTAGAATCAAGCTTTACTAATATTTCCCTTTCTTTAGCAAATTCTTACTACATAGAATAAGACAGGTTTAAGCAAGATTGCACGTACATTGTGAAAGATGGAAAGATTTACATCTATACCCCTGTCTTTCCAATTAAGCAGCTTATGTAATTTGGTACAAAGGAAGACACATTAATAAATTGCAGTGCTGCCAGCTCACTGAGGGTGTTGTGGTATCATATAAAGGACATCGGAGTCAAAGAGCCCTCAGTTTGAGTCCTGGCTCCACCACTTTCTAATTGTGTACTTCTGGGCGATCTCCTTAATTACCAGCCTCAGCATTTCTCACCCACAAAAATTGGGAAAACAATACCTCTCAGAGATTAGATGAGAAGATATGAGTCTAGCACGTATGTGGCACACATAAAGAACTCAATAAGTTCCCCCTCACTGAGCTCGTATTTTGAGAGGTTGGAGGATGGGAGACAGGAAGCTAAGAAATGGCAGAAAAGGAACAAGGACAGTTGGGCAGAATTGAGGAATGAGAACCTGCTGGCAGCAGAGGTTGCTGTTTCAAAAATGAAAATAGTAATAATACCCCACCTGCATATAAATATCAAAGGAAAACAAGTAGGGTTTTTTCCCAACATGGTGGGGGAGGATACTTTCAGCCTGGCATTCAAGTCTTGCATCAGTTAACCTTCCCTAACTCCATTAAAAATGAGATGCTTACATTCCCTCTGCAGGGAAAATTCAGGACAATTGTCCATCTGAACAGAGAAAGCACTGAAATGATCCATGTCTGCTGAAAGATTCATTGCATGACAGTGCATGTGGATTGTTATTCCATCTTGTCCAGCTAGAAAATAGACAGTTGAAGCATCTTCCCTCTCCACACATTAAAAAAGAAAAGACTTAGTTGATTTTTAAGAAAAAAGTAAATCAGATGAGATATTATTTTGGCATGTTCCCTTAATATCATTCATGAGATGTTCCCCAAGCAGAATGTTCCATTTACTCCTCTCTATCCCAATCTTATCCATCTCTCAAGGCCCAGCTCAAATTCTTCTGTTAAGCCTTTCCTAATCACTCCCAGTTTTGACAATCTTTTCATTCCCCAATTCTTTACAATTAATTATCTCTACCACTGATTCCCAAACCTGGTTAATCATCAGAATCCCCTGATTAACGATAAGCTAGGTTATACCAGCATTGCAAACACCCCAATATCTCAATGTTTTAAAAGACCAAAGGTTCACTTGCCACTGAAGCAAAGCCCACTGCAGATCTGGGCAACTTACCAGTGTCATTTTGCTCCATGCAGTGTCTCAGAGACGCAGGCTAATGAAAACTCCACCATCCTATACCTGAACTATCTGGAACATATGACCCCCTTGATTGGCACAGCAATGAAAGAAAATGCTGGAGGGTCTGATACTGGCAATTAAATGCTTCAACCCAGAATTGATAAATGTAACTTACACTATTGACCCACTAGGTAGAACTAACTAGTCACGTTGTTCACTCAACTGGAAGAGGCTAGGGAAGTGTGATCTTCTCGAGTGGCAAGAAGGAGAAGAGAATGGGATATGGAGAGAATGGGATATGGATGAGTCTCCTCCACACCTAAAGTCTTTTTTTAAAGTATAGAGTCTGAGGAATACATCACAGACCCACTGAATCCAAACCTCTTGGAGTGGGTCCCACAAATCTCACTTTGAGAGATGGCCTTGAGGACTCTATTCATATCACGTTATCTGACTCACCCTTTATTGCCCATATTTTGTTTTCTCGTATTTATACATGCAAGGTCCCTGAAGATAAGAACTATTCCTTTATTTTAATTCAGGAAACATTTGTTAAATATAGACCATGGAAACAACCTGACATCAAAACTGGAACCTGATACTGAACCTGAACGATGGTCTGTCATTCAAAAAGCATGGGTACTTGCCTCATTTCTGCCATTGGGTAAGTCACTGGTAAAAAAAATTTTTATTTTTAATTGAGGTATAATTCACATATCATACAATTCGCTTTTAAAGTGTACAGTTCAATGGCATTTAATATATTAAAAGGTTGTATAACCATCTAATTCCAGAACATTTTCATCACTCCAAAAAGAAAGTCCATCTACGTTAGCAGTCGTTCCCCTTTAGCTCCTTCCCAGCCCCTGGCAATCACTTATCTATCTACTTTCTGTCTCTATGGATTTGCCTTTTCCGAACATTTCATATAAATGTAGTCATATAATATGTGGCCTTTTGTGTCTGGCTTCTTTTATTTAGAATAATGTTTTTGAGGTTCATCCATGTTGAAGCATGTATCATTACTTCATTCCTTTTTATTACTAAATATTATTCCATTGTACAGATAGACCATATTTTGTTTATTCATTCATCCATTGATGGTCATTTGGGTTGTTTCTACTTTATGGCTATTACAAATAATGCTGCTATGAACATCTTGTGCCAGTTTTTGTGTGAACATATGTTTTCAATTCTCTTGGGCATGGATGCCTAGGAATAGAATTGCTGGGTCATATGGCAACTCTGTGTTTCACAGAACTTTGTATAGTTTACTTATCCATAAAATGTAGCGAGCAGTCCCCTCCCCTGTGAACCCCAGGAGGATGTTGTGAGGGACAAATATAAAAAGTACTCTGTAAATGCTAAAACACTAATAAGCCTTGGGTATTACCACCATACTTCAAAAGCACTAAGCACAACATCTTACACATAGTAGGTGCTTAATAAAGATGTGCGTGGTGATTAATGTTTGTAATTATCAAACAAGGAGAAAAGAAACAGATCATTGAGTGGCATTAAATCCTGAGCATTGTACCGAACAAGCAGAAGCAAGTTACTCAGTGAATACCATGGGTTTGCATTTGATTTGTTTTCTTGAAGCAGAACAACGAATGTGTTCTTGAAATAAAATAAAATTGACCTGGTGTCTTGAAAGAGTTTCCATACTGGCAATCCATTTCTTTAGACAGGCTCTGGAGTGAAAAACTTGTGCATATAACAACGGTGTCCACCAGGCACATGTGATGTTTGGGAAAGTTGCTCCACTTCAGCTCCTTTGAAGAAGAGCTCTGCCAAGTCTCTTTTTTTTTTTTCAGGAGTTAAATGTGGAGTCACACCCCTCCTGAATCACTCTAAGGAGGAAGCAGCGTTTTTTTTCACTAAGCTGCAAATTGGTACCCATTCATAGGAGACATGTAACTACCATTTCGGCAGTGTGTTCATTCAGGTGTTCTGTCTAGATTGAGATTTTTAGGCGCTAATAATAATTAACTACTTTCTTAGCAATGAAAAAAGTCTTAAATGCCATTAAGTTAATGGTCCCCTAGGGTGTCTTTGTTTTGAATGGGATAAAAAAAAAACTTAGCTGCAAAATAAGCAGGTGATTCTAATCAATAAAGCCAGAGGACTATATTGATTACAAGAACTCCATTCTTTAGTCATTAACCCTGTGAATTCTCTACCAAAGCCGAGTAAAACTATTTTTAAAAAGTAGAATATAGAAAGGCTCATTGAGGAACTAGCATCTCACTTCACTTTCATGCCTTCCATTTAGCACAGAGGGCCCATGTTAGGGAGCCCATTCCACAGGCTACACGTGTGGGAAGATGAGTCTCATGACTCTCCCTCAGGGGGATATGTGCTTGGAGGTCTTAAGGGGTTTTCTTCCCCCACCGGTGGTGATGGATTTGATGACAAAGCATGAAGCCCAGCTTGAGATTTTTTTTTTTTTTTTTTTTTTTTTTGGCAGAGGCAGGAAGTTTCCTCTCATCTTTGGTGATTGCCAATATTTCTGCATTTCAAAGAAAGTTCAGGGATGAGACACGGCATTAATTTTTACCAGTGAGAAACAATACTTAAAACAACATGACCCATGAAATGCACAACAGGCTGGATTGCCCCCCCAATCTGGCTTGAGTTGCAAAGTTTAAGTTTTGGTTCATGTTGTAAGTGAACTGAGCACAGTTTCCAATCACTGTTTCTCTCTGAAATACCATAGCACCTCAAAATAAAGAGGTGACACAGAGTAGACATACTCCACCAAGAATCAGGGGTTCTGGGTTCAAGTTCTGACTCTCCCAATATCGCAGCCAAGTTATTTCATCCTTTGGGGACTGTTTTCTCACCTATAAAATAATGGATTTGAACTAGATCTGTGCTTCTCAAGTTTAAATGAGAACACAAATCACCTGCGGATCTGGTTCAAATGCAGATTCTGATTCAGTGGGTCTTAAGTAGGGCTTGAGATTCCACCCAGGTGAAGCTGAAGCTGAAGCTGCTAGTTCATAGACACCCTTTGAGAGGCAGAGACAAGATGATGACTCACTCTGACAGCAGTCTCTATGATCTTTGTGTCTCTGATGGCGTCAATTCATTTCTACCTTGTGCTGTGGATATTTATGTAACTCACTAATTAAACTGCAAGCTGTTGGCAAAATAACAGTTTCTTGAACTCTGTGTCTTCTCTGAATCCCATAGGCTGCACAATGTTTGGCATACAGTAGGTGCTCACTAAATATTTGCTAATGAATGAATGAATAAGAGGATCTGGTATCTTTGTTCATTCTTCCTAAGAACATTCTATTTAGAATCAGAGAGCTGGAAGGATTGTTTGAGTCAATCCAATCTAATATTCTCATTTTATCCATAAATCTAAGACACAAATGAATCAGGATCCACATCTCATTTATGACATGACCGGAACTAATATCCAACCTCCTTCCCCCAAAGTCTACACTCATACAGCACAGCATCTTCCACATACCTCCTTGTCATCACCCAGTCATATTTCATTAAGAGTTTAATCCAGAGAACATGAAAAAAGTAACTTCAGTTGGACTATAATAGTTAAAACCTATCTTGCTTCTACTCAAGAAAAAGTGACAGGGAGGTTTAAGGAGGAACTTAAAGAATTGAGTTTGCCAGAGAGTTATTTACACTTTCAGTTTTCTCCTGTTGAGAGAGAGAGAGGGTGTGTGTTTGAGGGAGGAGCCTAGATAATATTAGGTTGACAAATTTGAAGATCAGTAAATTACCTTCTGTGTATGACCACATTGCCATACTGGTACCACTTAGCCTCAGCAGGTTGACGGTCTTCCCATTCTTTAATCCCTTGTATGCTTTCTTTCATCTCAGGTAGAGGGACATAGTATTCATCTTTATTACTACTTTTTGATTTAAAAAAAAGTTTTCTAAATTCTCATGCTACTGTGCACAAAAATTACTGCTGTGGTGAAAATTATAATGATTATATTTACATATGACCCATTCAACAAAATTTACAAAATTATGGCATGTATGAGAGGGAGCTTATGTTGACTAGAGCCCTAAGTAAGGGCGGATTATAAACTGCCCACAGAGAGAGGGAGTCCTGGCAGTTTTAAGCCTGGGAGCATCATATTTCGATCTGAGCTCTAAGTAGGGAACTCCAGCAGAATAGATGGAGGGATAATGCTAGTTTGGATAGAGAGACATGAATTTCACAAAATATTTGAGGCTGTCCCTTATGAACACAGAGCAACATGTTACAAGGGGGTGATGCTTTTTAAAAAATACAAATAGGAGTAGAAAGCAAGACCAAGGATGGGGAAGGAATATCAATATGCAAACCAACCATAAGGATCTACACAGTTGTTACAGGTGACCAAGAGGCTCCTGAGGCTGACTGACCTCAGAGGGAAATGGACAGAAAGTTCAAATTTGATTCCAGTCCCTGTGCATCATAGATGGGAAAAGGGATGAGGATGAACAACAGATTGTCCCTAAGAAGTAGAAGCACTCCCCTCACCCTGGATCCTGAAAGGGTAAGAATAATGACCCTTCACACTGTTGAGCACTTTAACCTTTTTACAGTACTTTTGCAGCCATTCCTTCATTGTATGTCACAAGCTAGCATCCTGCTGGACAAATCTTGTCCACAGACACGCCTCATGTGGGCCCACAGATTGATGCATTGATCTCTCGTGAGGGACTTTCGTTCATTCTTTTAAAAACTGGCTACAAAGTGAAAAGCCATTAAATGAAAAAATATTTCCATTCATTTGAATGGGAAAATTGTGTATTACATTCCAAACCACGGTACCCAAACTATTTTCTCAGATTATAAAAAAGTAAACCAATTGAACAATGAAAACACATATATAGTTAATAAACAACAATTTGAAAGTAAATAAAGTGTTCGTACATAAAATGTAATGTGATGAAGATTTATTGCACTCATTTTTGTTCTTTCTGCATCATTTTCCTCATCAATTTTTCAACCTTTTGGGAGCTCATGGTTTTCTTGCACTCAAACTGCACTTGAAAATAAAGTTATAACACAGAACAAACACCCTCAGGGCTAAATAAAAGCTAAATAAGAGAGCTTTTCAAAATGTGGAAATAGCACACACATCCAATTGCTGGAGAGTCGTAAGAAGCTACTACCTCTTCATCCCTGACACTCGACATTCAGAAACAAAGCAAAACACTTTGGATTCATCCAAACATGGTGTGCAATTCAAATTCACTCCGTGTGACACATTTGCTACATCAAATACAGTGGTAAGTGTATTTTTGTCTAAAATGTGAAAATGTCATTTTTTTATACATTTATGTAGAGTATGTAAAAGCAAAAAAGTCACTATACACACACCAAAAAAGGGAGGAAACAAAAGGTGGCATAACTTTTCAAAAGCCATTAGGATAAAAAGCCTTTAGTTAATCAATGGTCATATGTCTATATTTTTTAATTGGATTCAGTTGGAAACATTTAAAAATAAATAATATCACATAGAAATAAAGAACCCTGGCTTCTCGTGAGAAAGTGGACAATCTGGCCACCTTGGTCTCAACACTTTTGCACAGCAGCAATTAGCTGGAGGAGGGGCTGCCCATTCAGAGGGCCATGCACACTCTGATACAACACAGTCCCTACCTGGCCCATTTCACTCAGTTATATTCCTTATACCTGGCCCTGGAGACATCTTCAGTCTGGGAGCCTGTTTTGACTATTCATTGTAACGCTCCTACATGTGAAGACTAACCTTCCATGTAACCTGCTTTCCACGGAGACTCGGGCTGCACTATCTGGGAGCTCCTGCAGAAGAGCTATCTTCCAGGGCACCATGCTCGAGAGAAAACTGGGCAGTTCAGAAGCAGCTGTGATGACAGGCTACTGCCCGGGCCTCATGAGTGTGGAAGACTTAGAGTCCGAAAGCTCTAAATGCCCCTGCTTTTGTCATCAGTCCATATCTTGTACTTTGGGTATTTTTGTGCATGCTTTCTCTTCCCTGTTAAACTCTATGTTTCTTTTATATGTATCTCCCCACCACACACAGTACCTTCTAGTACAGCGTTATCACAGGCTCAAGGTGGAGGTAGGATGATCCTATCATTCACGACTCCTCCCTAAGGGTTCCCTCCACGAAAAGCTACACCACAAGGAACAGTAGCTAAATGGAAAATAGAGGACTCCACAGTCATGGTAAACTGTGCTAGGAATCCCCAGCTTAAATTAGTACCCATCAACTGGGAATGTCAAGACTGGAGATCCTCCCTAAGGGTTCCCTCCACGAAAAGCTACACCACAAGGAACAGTAGCTAAATGGAAAACAGAGGACTCCACAGTCATGGTAAACTGTGCTAGGAATCCCCAGCTTAAATTAGTACCCATCAACTGGGAATGTCAGGACTGGAGCGAGGCAGAGCCTATACCTAAGTACTTCCTGCATGGGAGCAGAAAGTGAGAGAAGGTGAAGATTAGGCTTTAGCCTCTGCAGCACATTAACTCTCCTCTTCCGGAGAAATCATGGCCCAATAAAAACCCTAGTCTCTGATCAATCATCTTATTAGTTCTTCCTGGGGCAGGATCTAGAAAGTGGATACCAGAGGGTAGCAGTATCCCTTCCCCACTGATAGGGACTTAGGAAACCTAACTAATATTTGTTTAGGCGGCTCAGGCATCATTATTCCCATCATACTGAAGAAACTAAGGCTCCAAGATGTCATGTGATACGTTCAAGCTTGGAAATGTTAGAACTGGACTAAAATCAGGCATTTTTATTTGAATTCTCCATCCAGAGCACATTGTTAGTAAGTGGTGCCACTGCTACAAAATCTGCTGAAGAGACTTGGACTAATTCACTAAAAGTGCCTGGAGGTTATATTTGGAGTTCCTAAAACAGTTATAATTGTCCTTATTTTCAGCCCTCTTTGGCCTCCTCTAACTCCTACACTTCCCATGTTTATGGTGCACATTATTTCTGAAAGACAGTATCTGGGATCAGCTTTTCAGTCTCCGGAAACGGTTCTCAGCTTTGCACATTGGATTCACCTGCAGAGATTTAACACACAGTGATGCTGCAGTCCCATCACTAAAGATTCCGATTTGATCATCTGGAAGGCAGTGAGGCATCAGGAGTTTTAAAAGCTCCCACAGTGATTTCAATGTAGATCCAATACTGAGAACCACAGCTGTAAATTCTCCCTTAGGCTCAGCATCAGCCTTTTGCTGAGAAAGTCCTGGCTTTCCTGGGGTGGGTAGAGCTAATGCCCCTTTCCTACCACCTGGGCCAAACAGGGACCTTTCAACTGAATCCTGTTCCTGGATATTAAAGCTTCACTTGCCAAATCCAAGGACTCTATCAATAACCATAATAATTACTATTTAGTGAGCACTTACTTTGCGCCAGGTGCTGTGCTAAATCCTTTTGTCTGTTATCTCATTTAATCCTCAGTACCACCCTGTGAGGCAGGTACTATTATTTTCTTCCCCATTTCCAAGATAAAGGCTCAGAGAGTTTACATAACTTAGCCAAGGTCATCCAGCTTCTAAGAAGCAGCACTGGATTCAACCCTGGCCTGATCCCAAAGCCAGAGCTCTTAAACCATTATGCCATACTATCCCACCTAGAACTTTTCAGCAGCCCATGCATGGTTTGATTTCTGTAAAGCAGGTAATATAATCTCGATGCATCTAACAACACTAGAGTTATGTTGACTAGTGGTTAAGAGCAGGGTTCTGGAGCCAAACACTCAGGGTTCCAGTCCCAGCTCCATCATTCACAACCTGGTTGACTTTGGGCAAGGCCCTGACCTTCATCAAACTCAATTTACTTTCTCCCTCCTGAAGGGTGCTAATAATAGTACCTACACAACAGAGTTGGGGTGAGGGGTCATGATGTTAGCAGATTGAAAACATATAGAATAGCACTTAACTCACAGTATTTAATAAATAGCACATTAAATTTCATTTTTTGTCAAAATCACTATTATTACTATGCAACATCCAGGAAGACAGGGGCTTGGTCCTAAGGCCTTGTTCACATAAATGAGTGTATGCCTAATTTCTACTTTTGTTTGTGACACTTAACAACCCATTAGGCTCCATAACATCTGAAACATGCTATTAAATACAGGCCTCCAATTTAATATGTGTGTAGAGACTTAGAACAAGTATCAAGAGAAAGAAGCTATGACAAATGGATTCAAAGAACCTTCTTTTCTGATGGCTCAGTAACCTGCCATCAAATTTGCATATGCCCTGCAGCATCAGAAAGCATCAATCCAGGAAAGCTAATTCTATTCTCTCGATAAAGAGTTGAGGTCCTGGAGTAAACTTCCTTTGCAGGAATTTATAATCCAAGTCAGAGACAGCCATTCAAGAGACACAAATCGGGCCAGCCCCATGGCTCACTCGGGAGAGTGCGGCGCTGGTGGTGCAAAAGCCGCGGGTTTGGATCCTATGTGGGGATGACCTGTGCGCTCACTGGCTGAGAGCGGGGCAGACAACACCATGTCGAGGGTTGCGATCCCCTTACTGCTCAAAGAAAAAAAAAAAAAAAGATACACACATCACCAAACAAGTGTTTCAATACCCATGAGAATAAATGAAAATGGTATTACAACTTTCTAACAATGAGAGGTAAACCTAGTTTCTGGAAAAGGAAAGGACATTAATAGGCTGTGTGAAATTCCATGGATCAGGGCAGTCTTTCTAGAAGACATGCAACATTTAGCACATTGACATAAGCAAGTAGGCACTTCATCAATGTCTTATTATGGCAGTAATTAGAATTCAGAACTACGCACTTGTAGTATGAACTTCTGAATTACTGTTCTGAGGGCCTTTCTCCAAAGACTTTCTTATTATAATCTTTCCTCTGAGTATCATTTCCCCTCTGAAAAGACAGTGGGGAAGAAAAAGTTGTTCTGAATGTTAAGAACATCGAAGAGCCTTCATGTTCTACCTGGGGTGCTCTGACCTGGTAGTTTTACACCGGGGAGCAAGCTTTGTTCCCTGTGGTCTGTCAGTTGTACTCCCAGTATGCTGTTTAATTGATCCATGCATGTAGATATGTGTCTGAGTGTTAGGATGCTTTGCATTTGAGAAAAAAAAAAAAAAGACAAAGGGTCTTAGCAACGTGTCTGACCCAATTGTAGAAGTCCACGGAAAAGCACAAAAAGGTTCAAAAGAGCCCACAGTGAGAGAAGAGTCCAGAATAACTTTATCAGTGGTCTTGAAGAGCTGGACTAATATATCTCAATAAGTCATTAAAAAGGAAGGGGAAAGGAAGACTGATAAAGACACATATTAGTCTCAAATGTACTAATCAAAAAAGCCTGCTTTTTCCATATGGACAATATTCAACTACTGTCCATTTTAAGTAGTGATAAGAGCTATTGAAGCAGACAAGACCCTTACCTGGAATACCATTAACAAAAACTTTTAACTTGAAGTGGGTAAGGGCTTCTGACCACACATTTATCTTTTCAGCTAAATGCATGTGCTCAGGAAGCAATTCTGTCCCAAGGTTATCTTCAAAAAACAAATATATACATTCTGCTCTTAAGATTAAAACGTGGGTCAAGATGTTCATGTACATAGCAAAGCCCACAAAGCACAACAGCCTTTTTCAGAAAAGCTGGCTTTCTGAAAATCTGTGGGCAGAACCTATTGAAGCATGAGAAAACAATTTATTCAGGATGCAAATAAAAACAATAAAGGTAATATTACAGCACTTTTGCTCCAATGAAAAATCAACAAGTTCTTTTAATGAAGTGAACTCTTATTTGTAAAGTATTCAATAGCTGACTTTTAATTAAATAAATGAAATTTTTACAAAGTTAGATCTTGACCTCTCAGTCACTTACTTCTAATTCTTTATGCATTTTGTATTGTCAGAAAAAAAAGACATTGTTTCTCCTCTGTCCCTCCTCTTCCAGCACATGACCCCAGGATTTTATCCAAAACCACAAGTCAAAGAATTACATGTGGGCTGACTTAAAACTCTAAGACCTATGGGAACAGCACCCACAGTCCATGAGAGAATCAAAGAAGTCCATATTGGAAGGGGAAAAAAAAAGAAAACTAGAATCAAGATTAAGGTCATGTGAGTTCTGGTTCCAGATGTTTCCTGACCTGGGCCAAGTCATTTCTTCCCATAAAATTGGTAAATTGGGCTAAGATCTCCTCCAGGACTTTGCATAAATAGGACAATTACAGGAGCTAAAATGAATGTTGAGGTAGAGGAAAAGGCAGCAGGCCTGTTACAAAGCTGCAAAGTAGTAAGGAAGCACAAAAGAGAAAGTGACTAATTCTGACTTAAGAACAGCAAGGGCCATGGGAGACCTGAGCTTCAGCAATTTAGTATCCAGGGCATCAAAGAAACGTGGCATCATTTTCTGGCTATTATGAAAGGTCTCCTTAAATATGTCCAAGATGTCGGGACTACCTCATTAAAAATGCCTGGAGGTCATATTTGGAAATGGTCTTCTTTTCATGGTCCTGGGTCTACTCTACGGCTTGGTTAGACCATTGGTGTTTTTTTTTTTTTTTCACCCTTAACAGAGAGAGCCCCAGTTCCTGTTCAAAACCCACCTTCAAACTCAAAGATACAACCTCAGAGGCTGAGCTTCTAAAAATGAAGACAATACCATTCCTTATAAGCTTACTGCGCCACTACACCCAAGATCAACTCCACAATGGCCCTGGGGCTTCCAGGTGTTATCAACAACCACACAACCCAGGCCACAAGATGTGCTCAGCCATCTAACAGAGGCACCAAAGGGCCTCAGCAGGCCCTTGGATTCTGCTACTTTTATTCACCTTCATCCTGACAAGCATGGGTGTCCCCTATGTATAAAACACTACGGAGAAGAACATTAAGAAGCTGCCCCTTTTCTCAAGGAGGTTATGATTCACTGGGGAACAGATTAAACTGAAGCTGAAATGTCATGACTGAGAGCACAGAGATCGTGGTCCCACGCAGAGGTATTGGGAAGGCCCCCGAGACACCACATTTTCACTGGCCTAACTGAGCAGCCCCCTGATGCCCACCCCACCCCCCAGCCTACCTTGGGCTTATTGACCTGACCTGTGGGACCAAATTACTGCTCGATCTTCAACAACCCTAGCAGGTAACACCTGCTTGAGTCAAGGCCCAAGACAGGGTTAGAGGTTTTGACTGACTGGGTAACCTTATCACACTGTCCCATTGCCTATGGCCCTTGAGCGGGAAGGAGGGTGGTACTAGCATCTCCATACAGATAACCAACTTGAAATACCAGGAAAAGCTTCCCAGAGAAGGTAGCTTTTAAGCTAGCCCTTGAAAAAGTAAATACAATTTTCATGACTATTTCTGTATCTCTGTTGGAGGCCAAAGGAAAAGAGAAAGAACATTCTAGGCACAGACACACACACACACAAAAAATGGCAAGAACACAGGCATGAAAGCTGGTGCATGTATCCTCTCAGATATACAAAAGGGACATGAGTTACCCTTACTCCGGTGGGGAATTACAGAGGCGGATACAGCAAGTTTCATAAGGTTTTTGAGCCCCTTTGCCACATGGGGGTTCGTAGATACTAAGGTTCCTCCCACAGTATTAGATATAAGTAATAAGTAAACAAAGACTCTTGGAGTAATTTAACTATCTCAGCAATTGGACATATCCCAATGCTGTGGCCTTAAAGTACTGGAGACTCATGGCTTGCTGAAACAAATTTGGACATTAGAACTTTTGACTACTTATGTATACAATGGAAAGATATTGATTAAATTATCTTTGAATAATATCCCCCCTTCATCAGAGGAAGACCAAATTTAACTGATGAGTGACTGTATTATGAACCCACCAGAGCACTAGAAGTTAGACTTGTATAAATCTCAAGAACAGAACTTCGTCAGGTCTTGGGGATGGGGTCAAACGGGAGAATGAAAATGCCTGCAGCTGCTCACGTCAATCCCCGTGTAATGATGCGGGGGAAGCCTCACCACGTCTGAGCCTCAAATCCTAGCAGTCTGACCGGCTGGGCTAGTGAGGTGTGGATACGCTGCAGCTGCTGGGGTCTTCTCACTCCCACCTCCAAGGTTTCCTCAGTGGCTTTTCCAGCCACTTAATTAGCCCTACAGCCTGACCACTATGGAAGCCACCAACTGAGAACTGAGTGACTGGCTGCTGGAACCAAGCAGAGAATGAGAAAGGAGGACATAATTTGGGCAATTCCTTCCCATCCATAGCTCTGTCAAGTATGAATGGCAGACAGATGAAGGCACTTTCTCCTTACAAACCTGCTTCCATCCAGCTGTTGTTTCTAATCCTTCCAGACTATCCCTGAGGCTTTAATTCCTCTCCATCAGCCACCCAGCTTGGTGTGCAGTTCATAAGGAAAATTGTCAGGAGTGGTATTTGCTACTTGACATTTTCTACCAAAATGACTTTTTTTAAGTACAAAAAACACCTTTACAATAAAAAAAGAAGGTAAGTCATCCATCTTCTGCAGATGCTGCTGGTATATGAAGACTAAGGCTGATCTGACATTCAACTTTGCTTTCAGTGGCCTCCACCCCTAAAATTAACTGCACAGAGGGCTTAGCCCAATAATAATTCTGCAGCAGTCTGCTCAATGCCCACTCACCCACATTCAGAGGGGAGCCCAGGCCAAGACCTATGCAGAATGCATGCCAACATCATTTAAATTTAAGCTTTCCAATGCCAAACTCTCTGCAACTGATGTACCCTTCTACCGATGTTAAACTTAGGCTCTATTGAATTATTTTGCATTCCCTGAACCCATACAGTCAAAATCATCCAATTAATTCAACAAATACTTTTTAAGTACTACTGTGTGTCAGGCACTGTTCTAGGGGCCAGGAATGTGGCAAGAGAGACAGAACCCCTGTTCTTATAAAACTATGCTATAGATAGGTAAGATAGATAAATGATAGATGATAGATAGATAGATAGATAGATAGATAGATAGATAGATAGATAGATAGACAGAAAGAAATGAAATGAAATGAAATGAAGAAAAATAAAATCCAGTAAGACAGAGAGTGACAGGGTGGTGAGAGTGAAGAACTGATATTTTAAATAAGATGATGCAGGAAGACTCTGATGAGGAAATATTTGAGCAGAGCCCTAAAGAAAGTAAGGGAGCAAGCCATGCAGACACATGGGGAAAGAGCACACCAGAAGAGGAGATTGTCAGTGCAAAGGCAGTGAGGGGGTACTTGGGGTGTAAACAAGTAAACAGCAAGGGGGTCATTATGCAGAAACACAGCAAGCAAGAGAGGCGTGTGGAGACATCAGTGGAATAGAAGGATGTGACAAACTGTTGCCCTAGATCATGTAGGGCCTGTGGACCATTGTCAAACCCAGCTTTTATTCTGAAGAAGCCATTGCAGCATTCTGAGCAGAGATGTACCATCATTAAACTTGTGTTTTGAAAGGATCATTCTGGCTGCTGTGTAGAAAGCAGATTGTAAGGGGGACAAGGTGGGTACCTAGGAGGGAGCTCAGATAACCAGCCTTGACAGCAACTTCAGGGTCTCCTAATGGGACAGACATGGGCCAGGGGCCCTCTTGCCTCCCTTAGCTTTGACCCCAGTGGCATCTCTCTCTTCATTCTGTAAAATGTTTCCAAAATATTTGCTATGCAGCTTTAGATAAGCACTTGATCTTTTAATGCCCTTCTCTCTCAAGGTTGTTGTTCAAGGGTGAGCAAGAAGACCCATGATTCAGATCCTTAGCTGAAGCCAGTGCTGCCAACAGACAACCCCCACTACCTTTCTAGCCTTCTCCTGTTACCTAGGCAGTAAGTGGCCCAACCTGTTTGGAAACTTCCTAAATTATGGTAAGTGCTACTCTGAGCATGTGCGAGGCACAGACACTATCTCAAGTAAATTTCTTGAAAGAGAAATGTAAGAAAGAATGCTTAAATCAGAAAAGTTGTTTCTAGTCCTAACTCTGCCACCAACTCACCAATTTTGGGGAAAGTCTTAGTGTCCTTATCTGAAAATAAGGAGATCAGGTCCATCCATCCATTCATTCATTCTGCTACATTTGATGAGCATGTTTCAGGGTCTAGGCTCCTGTCCAGAGTGCTGAAGACGAAAGATGAATAAGATTTGGTCCCTGCTCTCAAGGAGCTTGCAATGAATTGGGAGAGATTGCTCTGATAATCACATCTAATATAATGTGATCATTGTGATAAATAGATGAGAACAAAAGCTATGGGGAGAACAGAAGAGCAAACCATGCCTAATTATCTTTACAGCTCTAGCATTCTATGACCTCTAACTCTACTCTGAAGAGTTTGCCACTCACTGGCCTTAGAAAAGCCTTTCTCTAGGTGACAATACCCCAACTTTGGCTCACTGAAGTCAGTTCTTCAATAAAAATGCTAACTTCACTCTTACCAGCCAATAGGGAAGTCATCAAGAAAGTCAGGCCTTTCTGCTAAATTTAGAAAAAGTGGCACTAATGTCAAGTTTAAAAAAAAAACTCTCTAGAAAGTTATCATTTGAAACTTGAAGTGCCTTGAGGTGGCTCAGCAGCTACGACAGGCTGCCCTGGGGATATGTGGACCTTGGCTTAGCAGCCCATGAAGAGGGCAGCACCTTTAGAGAGCAAGGAGAGGAGAGCTGGCACCAGTGGCTTCTCCACCACATTGGCAACAGTCCCTGGAACCACACCCTGATGACTTCATTCATTACCTCTCTGACTGATGATGGCCGAACCTGAAGCACAGGGGAGACTCTGACCCAGACAATTTTCTTCTTCATCCACCCAAATGTCCATTCTCAAAGAATGCCTGTAGTAGTCAGTGTATGCTCATCTCTACACCAGGTACCCCCTGTCCCTCAGAAAGACAGCTAAACTTGACCCAAACTCACCCCCTCGTCTCCTGGCATCTGAGTCCTCCCTGTGGCCTTGGGGAGCTCCCATGGCATTCTGCCCAGCTTCGTTCTGCCTCCATGGACCACTGCACGTTGTCTCAGTTCCTATTTCATGTAGATTTCAGTACAAATCTCAGCCCAGAAATAAGTTCTCACAAAGCTAGTGTACACATGCACTCACAATTCACTCAAACCCACACATTTAGTGAGTACGTCTTTCTGAAGATTTGGGGGCAGGGTCAGAGGAAGGAGTCACATCAGAGAACTTGCAACCTTCCAGCCAGTCTCTTTTGGCCTCCACTCTCATTCTGTTCTCTTACTCTATTATCTCCCCAGAGCAGAGGACAGGATATTCCTCTCTTCTCGTGCAGAATAGATGGGCCACCTTCCAGCCCACTCTCGCAGGTCATTCTTTTACCCCAAGCACCCATCAAATTTTTTTTCAATACTTCTTTTCCCTCTTACAGTTAAGAAAATCTATAAAACCCTCATCTTCAGTCCTGAAAGGACTCACCAACAATTGTTTATTAACATTGAAGGAAAGTCACACCTCTCACCTTTATATGGATTTTACAGTTAGTAATTGCTATAGTTTGAATGTCCCCCCCAAATTCATGAAACTTAATCGCCATTGCAACAATATTAAGAGGGTAGGAAACCCAACTATGGTATTTGAAAGGTGGAGCCTTTAAGAGGTAATTGGATCATGAGGGCTATTCCCTCATGAGTGGCTTAATCCATTCATGGATTATTGGGTTAATAAATCAATGGTTTATCACTGGTGTGGCACTAGTGACTTTATAAGGAGAGCAAGTAGGCACATTAACACACCTTTGCCCCCCTCACCATGTGATGCCCTGTGCCACCTCAGGACTCTCCCCACCAAGAAGAAAGCTCCCACCAGATGTACTCGATCGATCTTGGACTTCCCAGCCTCCAAAACTGTAAGAAATAAATTTCATTTCTTCATAAATTACCCAGTTTAAAGTATTCGGTTGTAAGTGACAGAAAATGTACTAATACAGCAATTAAGTACGTAAGTAGCTTGGAGTCTAAGAATAAAATTTATAAGCCTGTGTAGCATAAGTCAAAAGCATGTCCCTTAAAGACTAAACTTGGAGTAACTACCAACATAGACACAGTGCTCTCCATTATATGCTAGTTCTAAGACAAGAGTGCCCAGTCTAACATGAACCAAGTCTGTGTCTAAGGGCATCTGGATCAGGGCAAAGCAAGGGTCAGCTTGAGACATTAAGACACATAAACATGAGAACAAAAACACGGCTAAACAGCAGTTCCCTGGATACTCCTATCTAGAAATCCCACCAATACCCTGGTGAGCTGGTGTGAGAATAAAACCAAATTCACAACTGAGGTTCCACCTACATTTGGTATTTAGTGTTCTATGCATGTGCACTGTGGGAGGGAGTAGAAGTCCTCCCACCATTACAGTAACCCCATAGTGGATGAGATCGTTGAAAGAGTTGGTTAGGAAGGAAATAAAAATAGTGATGGATTCATGCCTTAAACTTTGCTATTTAATCTTAAAATATGCATATATATTTGTTTGTTAATCCTCTGATGTAGGGCCAAGTCCTGAGTCTAAGGGTGAGTCTTCTAATTCTGTAGTCTTGCTTGTATACACTACTCCCATAATGCCTCAACAACAACTTCCAGTTTCCATTTCTTTAAAGTAGAATAACTTACATGTACTTACAAATCATCTGATTTGTAGACTTTTATAGTTTTTCCCAATTATTCTGTCATCTCATCCGTATCTTACACAACTTGATCTTATCAAGCCTTTGCAAAGCATTCAAATTAGTTTTAGTAGAAACAACTCTTTCATTTTTATATTCACACTTCATCAATTTATGTAATAGTTAATAAATTATGCAATTAATAATAAACACAAGTGTAATAAACAGGTTTGGAAACAAACTCAACTGATTCTCAGTAAGCATCAACTCACTGGTATACGAGAGGTCTTCAAAAGGTTCATGGAAAGATTCATATCACCTTGTAATTCCATTTTTCATGAACTTTTTAAAATTTTCTTTATTTTTTATTGATTATATGTATTTGTGGGGTACCAAATCAGATATCAATACACGTGTACAATAAGTGGTGATCAAATCAGGATAATTAGTATACTCGTGTTTACAAAACAATCAATCTTTGTGACCCTTAACTAGTTTTTCGCCAATCCCCCTCTCCCTCCCCTTTTCCCACCTCTAATAACCATAGTTCTGTTCTCTCTGTGATTGTCTTTCTTTTCTTTCTTTTTTTATTTTAGCTCCCACTTATGAGTGAGGACATACAGTATTTCTCTTTCTGTGCCTGGCTTATTTCACTTCACATAATTTTCTCTAAGTTCATCCATGTTGCTGCTAACAGAAGAATTTCATTCTTTTTTATGTCAGAGTAGTATTCCATTGAGTATATATACCACATTTTCCTTATCCAGTCATCTGTTGGTTGCTTCCAACTCTTAGCTCTTGTAAATAGAGCTGCAATAAACATGGGAATGCAGGTATTCCTTTGACATGATGATTTCCATTCCTTTGGGTATATATGCAGTAATATGATTGCTGGGTCATATGGAAGTTCTATCTGTAGTTGTTTGAGGAAACTTCATACTGTTTTCCATAATGGCTGTAGTAATTTACAGTCCCACCGTGAAGTTTTTGAAGTATCCTCATAAGTGTCCTCAGTACCAGAGAGTAGCCTACTGTTTATGGGTATTCAACGTATCTTGGGCTCAGTCAGTATGTTTTCCAGTGGGAACAGAGAAGGAGGTGAAGCAGAGGTTGGGTCAGACAGACTCTATGGTATATGCACGTGCACATGCACATATATTAGAAGTTAAAATAATCCCCTCCTGTTTAAGGGGTCTATGACTATCACTTCAACTCAGAAAGAATGCCTTCTCATTCCCTTTTCTGCTGTACTTCATGCATACAGAGGAAAAGGTCATTGGATAGTCCAGTGTCTCTCTGCTGCAACTTCTAAATCTTTAGCTACATAAAATAGCGAGGTGAGAAATGCAATGAGAATAGTTTAGACACTAAACTGTTAGTGTCTAAACTAATAGACAAAGGCAGGGCCGGCTTGCAGCTCAGCGGAATGGGGTCACTACCACAATGCTCTCCTGCCTCAAAATATCACCTCCACGAGTATTGAAATCATTTATGTCCATATTTATTGACTGAGGCTTACGGCAAGACAAAAAGGGCTAATTAATTCTGCATAATAAAGTAATTGAGTTTTTCTTTTCTAATTTCCTGGAGTATCCCAAGAGACAGAGGAGTCAAGGGTTCTGGACCTGGAAAATGAGGAGAGAAGAGATAAGTGGCCTGGAATGGAAAGTTATCTGGCAAAAGGCAGGGGCTGAAGGTCAAGATGGCCAAGGAGAGGTCTCCAACTTGGAAACTCCAGGTCTGCTATGCTGGCCATATTTATTTAACATATTTACCTGTCTGTGCAGTGGTGTGCCTCTCCTTAGAGTCCACAAAACTTCAGTCAAAGTCTGTGATTTGTCATATCTTTTGTGGATAGCACTTTGGGCAACTGCACTTTTATTCCTGTTTAAAGAAAGGTGGGCTTGAGTAGACAGAAACTTCAGGATGCAAAACAGAAAGTCAAGCAGAGGCAGGAATTTGAAACACGAGGTGACAGAAGTCCCTTGGGATAGGCATAGAAACAGGAGGCACTGTTTAAGACGCCATAAGCAGACTGTGCCATCAAGAAGTTTATGGTCTTATCAAGGAAATAGTATGTGTCCACATGAAATATTAATATAAGAAGAGATTATATGTACCATTATAAGTGGCAAGTCACTTGTGTGGTTGAAGTTACACACCAAGCAGATGAAAGTACTGACTGAAAAGTATTTATAGGTTAGAAATGAGAGGATGTGCTTTGATCTCATGATAACCTTATCGGAAACTATTATTTACATTTACAAGAGAACAAGAGCACTAAAAAAGCAAACTTCCTCAGAAACCGTCCACAGCACTATTCATCTCGCTACAAGAGGCATGATGTGCATGGATAATTTCCACTGTCACAAATTTGAGCACATTTTCCATAATGATTTTTTTCTCTAAAAGTTTAGTTTGCCAGTATTTGAGATGGACTTACATAATGAAACTGAACTTTTCTATGTCAATAGGCGAGTATTCCACTGTGTGTGGATGGAGCGTGCTCAGTTCCCTGGGCCTAAGAGGCTCTCGGTCATTACTCATATTCCTCGGATCCTACGAAGCATGTCCTGACAGGAAGCCCAGCTTCCTTTGTCACTGTCCACTCTCTCTGCAATGGCCCGTGTTGGCCCTTTCCATGGTGCTATGGCCGCAGTGCCCAGCAGGGCAGAGAAACATGTAAAATGGATATATGTGGAGCCTGCGTGGGCTCAGGTCAATCTAGTTTAGAGGATCCCAGAAAGACAGCTGAAAACATCTGTGGAACTGAATAGTTCCCAAGCTTCACAGATTTCTAAAAATATATAATTTAAACATTGTATTCTGCACAAGTGTATTGACAAAGAATAAAATGAGACCTAGAATCAAAGGAAGTTTCCAGTACAGTTCCTTGGGTAAGTCTGCCCACTCCATCGTTGTCACACACTTCAAGTAATTATTGCTTAGTGCATGAAATGAAAATGGTTTTCTCAAACCATTTTTCCCCCACCCATCTGCTATCAGAAAGGTCATTATGGTGGAAGACGTGTCTGCAGAATTGCACAGGACAAAACAAAACATGGCGCCACTACCAAAAGGCAATAGCGTGTCCACATAACAGAATATGGAGTCCCCGTTCTCCATCCCAGTAGCATGCCCGGGGCTATCATACACACATTTGTAAGATGGGATGAGAGATAAACCATACAGACACATACTGGGTCCTTCATGTACACCACACATTTGATTTTAAATGAAAAGGTCTTAAAGTCATGCTTTAGCCCATATTTCCCTACCCCCTTCACAGTCCTGTTTTGAACTTTACCTTCAGCATGCTGTGTTTATCATTCTTAAAAGATAGGCAATACTGAGCTGGCAATAACACTAAGTCATTTGGAGTGTGCATTGTAAGTTACAGAGAAAACAGAGGTTCTGGTTCATTATGCTGAAGCAGTAAAGCCACGAATACAAAATATGGCTAGCAGTCACCTTGCTTTATTCTTTTTTGAACAACTTACTAACAGTGTGTAAATATAAAAGCAAACTTTGATTTTTCCATCAGAGCTCTCCGAAATGGATACTAGAGTGCATTTAACATTGTGACCAGAAATATTGAAATTTGACAGCTAAGAGGTTAAAGGTCTCAAATTTATACATCGAGGTGTTTGTTGCTGTCATCATCCCAGAAGCTTACTCAGAATAACCCCTTTTGCTTACTGAACCTTTGAGAAACAGAGAGCATTAAGTAATACATCTTGGCAGACGTCCTGGGATTCTACTCCCACCGGGAAGCAAGCCATCCTAAGCATCAGTAAAAGAATTCTGGGGATATTAAAGATCATCTGTACAACACTGATGTTTAATTACATTGTGTAGAAAAACCTATTGTTTGGGCCTGCACTCCAAAACTGTCAGACTGTAATACTGGACTTTATGCTTGGTTTTATACATACCTCTCACCTGACATTTCCTTCTGCTGAAATTATATTGGCTTGAGCTCTTCCTGAAAAGGCAGGAGTGCTACCTCACTTGGGCAAAATCTATCTTCAGTGCAAACACTCCCGTTTCATTGCTACCCTTCCCTTCAGGTAACTTACCATCTCCCACCCCCACTCTCCGGATACCCAAAGTGCACTGTCCTCCCTGCCACCATTTCAGACTAGCTGGCTACTGAAAATATCTATGCTGATGATATTGAGAAGATTTGTGTCCACCTCAAAACCTTGACTCTTCAAATGTGTAAATCTAATAACTAATTTGCAAATTCCATTTTCTCAAAACAGTAGAAAACTATAACAAGAGCTAATACTTAAGGAACAAGGAGACAATTGTCATAATAATATCACATATGTATTTAGTACTTATCTGGCCTTAGTCTAAATGGATCACATGTATTAACTCATTTAATCTTCATAACAACCCTATGAAAAGTTGCCATTCATGGGTGGTCTCCTAGGCTCACCCACCAGGGCCATGACTGGCTCCAACAGCAAAATTTACACTCACTAAAAGTCATGAATCTTTGAGATCACAAGCAAATCATTAAAACTTAGAACAGTAAATCCTGGAATACCAGGAGTTTGTCACAAACCCATTCTTAATAAAGTATCCTTCACTAATAAGTTAAAGTGTTACCCTTCCCAGGGATAATTGTCATCTAATACTGTCTTAAACCAGGAGAAATAGTCAAAGACTGAACATCAGACAGCACCTTTCTGAAAAAAAGGAGAGATATGTCCCCCTTCGAACTATGCTAGACCAAATAACCATTAATCCATTTATTTACGAGGCCCTACCTGGTTGAGTTAAGACAAAATACACAGTCCAGACAACACTGCCTTTCAGCTGCTTCCAAGTTTTTTTAGAAGGAAAGGACATAAAAGCTATATTGAGCAGTTAGGAAATGAAAAATTTTTATTTTTAATTCCCAGGTATTATTTAATACCACCTCACCTCAGTTGGACTGACTATTATCAAAAAGACGGTGAATAACAAATGCTGGCGAGGGTGTGGAGAGAAGGGAACACTCCTACACTATTGATGGGACTGTAAGTAAGTACAGCCACTATGGAAAACAGTATGGAGGTTTCTCAAAGAACCACAGATAGATTTTCCATATGATCCAGCAATCCCACTTCTGGGTATATATCCAGAGGAATGGAAATCATCATGTCGAAGGAATACCTGCATTCCCATGTTCATCGCAGCTCTGTTTACAATAGCCAAGACATAGAACCAACCTAAATGGCCATTGATGGATGATTGGATAAGGAAACTGTGGTATATATACACCATGGAATACTACTCTGCCATAAAAAAGAATGAAGTACTCCCATCTGCAATAACATGGATGAGTCTGGAGAAACTCATGTCGAGTGAAATAAGCAAAGCACAGAGGGATAAATACTGCATGTACTCACTCATATGCTGGAGCTAAGAGAGAAAGAAGGAAGGAAAGGAAGACCACAGTGGTGCATTGGACTTGCAGAAGGAGAGAACATTCCTTGGGCTACAAAGTGCAGTGGGGGGTAAGGTGGAGGGGGAAGGAGGGTGGTGATATTTGGGTAGGGGACATGGGGTACATATGCAATTTGTGGTAATGGGTATATAGCCAATATGAATCTGACCCCAACATCATGGTCACAAGGGGTGACAATCAGCTTTGTATCTCATGAATATTCCTAGCCAATAATTAATTAACTAATAAAGAGTTGCCCCATTCATGCTGTGCTGACAAGAAAAAACTGCAAACATCCCCTTCAGCAAATTGCTCTCAGATTTGAGCCAGTGTCAGAATGACCTGGAGGGACTATTAAAACACAGATTCCTGGGCCCCAAATCAGAGTCTCTGATTTTGCATTTCTACCAAGTTCCCAAGTAATGCAGATGCAGCTGGTCAAGGGACTGCAACCTGAGATCTATTTCTTCCTTTCAGGCCATAGAAAGACTGCTCTGGGTTTCTCTAGGTGTTTGGGGATGCGTTGGGGAGCTACTAGAGGTTGACAGGAGTCCCCCCTTATCCAAGATTTCACTTTCCACAGTTTCAATTACCCATGGTCAACTGTGGTCTGAAAATATGACAGTATTTTGAGAGAGAGAAAGAGAGATCACATTCATGTCCCTTTTATTACAGTTTTTCCTGCTATCGTTGTTCTATTTCATTATTAGTTATTGTTGTTCATCTTGTACTGTGCCTAATTTATAAATTAAACTTTATTTGTAGGTAAGTGTATACAGGAAGAATCAGTCTTTATAGGGTTCAGTACTATCCGCAGTTTCAGGCAGCCACTGGGGGTCCTGGAATATATGTCCCATGGGTGAGGGAGGATTACTGTCTTTCTAGCAGGGATTCTCAGGATAGCTCTCAGCATCAAATGTGTACTGAGCTCCTGCAATGTGCCGAGCACTGTGCTAAGCACAGAGGGAGACATGGTGAGGGAAATAGACATTGGTGTGTCATGCTCAGGGTGGGCTTGACCTGTAGGATGGATAGTGATCCATGCAGCTGAGTGGGCTTGGCAAGAGCTGCCCACCAGTGAAGGGTCAGACTGGCGGGTACTGCAGGTTCAGACTGGGCCAACCTTGGTGGGGAGGTTGAGTTGGAACTCCCCCAGGGATGTGGGCTGTCAGATCAGCATCAGAATAGGAACAGAACTCTGCTGCTCAGAAACATGGCCTCCAAAACAGTACTCAAGGCTGGGCAGAGGGACAGTGCACATGCATACACAGGGTGCACACGCGTGAATGTGCAGGTGCACACATGCACCTCAGAAACTGCGCAAAACACAGCAGGCAGATGAAAAAGTTCCCTCGGGGTGAACCTAGACCCAAAGTGGGCGGTTTATTTCCCTCCAAAGAAATTGATATTGATATGAACTCTCCCAAACCTAAGCAGAAGCATAGAGTGAAGAGGGGAAACAAAGCACTACAAATAAATAGGTATTTTATATATCTGCCATGAAACACCTGCATAAAAGAGAAAAGGGAAGAAAATCTATTTTACACCTCAGATCTAAAGATTTTACATTCCCTTCAAGTTTTTATATTAGGACCTGGACTCGGTGTTTTATACATGTACCTGACTCCTTATAGTTCTCTGATAGAATAAATGCAGGAACAAAAACAGGGTAGAAGAGTTACCACATTGCCCCTTCCTCATATTTTGTGAAAATTATCTTTTGTAAGACTCACAAAAGCCTCAAACTCTGCGTGATTTACTACAGAGGCTTTAGAATCCCCAGCTTTTGTGGTCCTCTCAGCCGTGGCATATGGGCTCAAGTTTTTCTTAGCTCATCTAGAGGTACCAGATTTATCACCTCTCATGGTCAGAAAAGCACAGCTATGCTATGTGAGGTTCTGAATGATCTGGGGTCACTCTTTCACCCACATTATGTCCTCTAAACGTTGTAGAACACTGCATGAACAGTTTCAGCAGCCATGAAACTTATTTCCTAGTTCCCATCTAAGAAGCAGCTAATAAGCTAATTGATGCCTTAACATCAGCTGAGCCCTACTCCTGGAATAACAGCCATCTGCTAGGTCCCAGCATCCCTTCCCAAAAAGGCACACTTTCTGTTGATATTCACACATCACAGCTTTCTTTGAGTAACGCATTTTCCCTCAAGCCTTAAAACCCATTATTAAGGCAAACTTCAGCACCATTTAAGTGGCTTGGAAGCTAGCCTCTCACTAATGAATATTAAACCTCTGGGGTCATTGAGGCCCTCCTGTTTCCAGATAGGGTAAGTAAAGAAAAAAGAATGTCATTTTTTTTCCTTTGGCCACCGAATGAATCTCTAACTGCTAATTTGTTTCCGTTTTCAGTCTGGCATAAACGAAAAGGCTTGCAGATCCCTTCCCTGGTTGCCTGAGCTCACACCCACCATGCAAAGGCAGCAATTTTTCACTATTGATAAAATGTAATGTCATAATGTCACGGCCTTTCAGGTCATCATCTTTGTAAGTCAGCAGTGACATTATCACGTTTTATAATGATAACAAATGGCCAAAATGTTTGCATGTAATTTTCGTTGTCTCTTTCAGAATTCTAATTCAACCCCATCAACAGAAGGAACTCAGCAACTTCAAATGTCTACCTCCTCAGACCTGCTCAAAGCTAATAGGAAAATATGCATGAATCAAAGCCCATTAAAGGCACAAGGGCCATTCCCCCCATTGACTAAATGCTTTACTTTTAGAAGAATTTTTGCAGACTGTATTTGTACTGTTGAATTTTGGCATGTAAATGCATTAAATACATCTACTTGCTATTCATTCCTGAACTCTCACTAACCCCTTTCTGTCCTGTTCATGCCCGTGCTTTTCTAATCTGCCTAGTGATTTTTGAGTGCTGTGTTCTGCCAGTTTCTTGGTAATCATAGAACGCTAATTGGTCTAAATGATAAGAATCATTCACGGGGCACTTATTTCCATATATTAGCCTTCTGAGTCCCCTCCTCACTGAGCAAGTAGAAATATTTCATTGTCTAAGCCCGGAACTCAAATAAGTGCTCTCTAGAAAGAGATTTTTTTTTTGGTTCATCAACAACAGTGAAAAACAGAAAGAGTAGAGCTAGAACGAATTCTCACTTTAGTCCTGAAAACACTAAATGTAAAAGGCACTTGAGAGAACTCAAAAATCATATGATTCATTTGGCTCTTCAAGAAGAAGAAAGGAAAAGGGAGAGAAAGGTAGTTATCATTTACAGAGTTATCATTCTGTGCTGTGGTATGCTTACATGTATTATCTGATCTAATGGTCACAGCAACCCCCAAAATATAAGAATAATTCTCTGCCTTTAACACATGAGAAAACTGAGGCTCATTACACAGCTAATGGGCCAAAAACCAGCTCTCAAACTTAACAGTTCTGACTCTAAAGCCCACAAATGTTCCATTGCTCAAGATTCCCATTGTAGTTACTGCATTGCTACTGAAGGAAGGATCAAATTTTCCAGTCAGCCCCAAATAAAGTCATATATTCAGAGAAACAACAGATACCGTAGATTTCAGATGCAGAAACTCTTTATCTTGCTGTTAATACATCCATTTAGACTGCTATTGGTACCACATACTTAGAGCAGGCACATCTTAATTGAGTTAATGGCTTCAATGCATCGGTGTGATTCCTCATTGATGTCCTTTCCACATTATTCAGTAAGTTTCACTATTGTCATTGAAAACTGGGCCAAATTAGGTAGTTCATCAGATTTGTAGAACAGCAGCCCTTTAGCTGACACAATAAAACCATGTAAAGGAGTATATAATGGTGTTGGTATGAGAGCTTCCCAAGCTGACTCTAGTCAATCAGAGAAGGCACTTACAAGCACTTCCATTTAAGATAACAACGAACATTTCTACAAAGACTTCACCACTCACAAAACACAATCTATTATGCTATTGCATTTATCCTCACAGTAATCTTGTGTTCAGGTGAGGAAAGTGATTACTTGACTTGTCCAAGTTCATATGGACACCAAGTGGCAAAAATAAGATTCAAACAGAGGTCTTATGGCTCAACTGTCCATACTATTTCCACTCTACCAAGGCCTTTAGGGTATTTAGGGCAAATGGTTTTCAAAAGCTATATACCAATATTCAGGGAAAGATCAGCCCTCCCTCTGAGGGGAAGGCCAGATAAACATCAGGACCTCATAACACATGAAGGCTTCTGTAAATGGAATGATGGTTTGGAAGAAGGTAGAGGAAAGACTTTCAGAGAGTGAGGCTTAACAATCTATTCTATCCAATAAATCAGAGGTACAGGTTGGAGAAGGGACGAGGCTATTTCTCTTCATTTGTTCAACAGATCCTGTGGGTTTTCTCTACATTCATTCATTTGTTCATTCATTCAACACCTGTTACTGAGCACCCCCTTTAGGCCAATATTATGCAAGCACTGGGGAGACAATGGTAAATGAGACACAACAATGAATGAACCTGGCCTCGGGTAACTTACATTCACGCAGATGAGATGGACGTTGAGAAAATAATGTCATGATCTCACTACTGTTGATGTAAATAAAGACCAGTTGTGAGGAGGGAGTGCTGCAGGAAGATCTGACCAGTCCCAAAAAGTTAAGGAAGACCTCTCTGAGGATGAGACGTGTCAATTGAGATTTGAGTCATGAGTGAGGAAGAACCTCAAAGCAAAACATTAGGGAACAAAGGGAATTTTCTATCCTTGCCTCCACCCTCAAGGCTCCTTCCTGTGTGGTTTCCCTTGCTTTATTAGGCAATGCCATGGCTAATAAAGCAAATGGCTAACATAATGGTTACTCGCTGAACCGTAATTCAGCATTTACCTGTTCTAACTCATAGAGCCTTTGGAGATCTGTAAAAGTGTAACTTTAACAGGTCAGAGGCAGACTGACTGACGTGCTTGATGATTTTCTCCCAAGTCGGACTTTAAATCATAGCTATTTTGGCAGTTGCTGCCCTGACCCTTTCCTGTCTCTTTATGCAACTCATCACACTGGGCCAGACATACCCGTCTGCACATTAAGGCACATAGGACTCAACATTCCCTTCCTTCTGTGTCCTCCTGTTCCTTTTACTTTTTCTGTGCTTTGGTATTGCTATGAACTGAATTGTGTCCCCCACAAAACTCATATGTTGAAGCCCTAACCTTCATTGTGACTGTATTTGGAGACAGGACCATTAGGGAGTAATTAAGGTTAAGTGAGTTCATAACAGTGGGGCCCTGATCTGATAGAATTTGTGTCCTTATGAAAAAAGACACCAGAGAGCTTTCTCTCTCCACATGCTCACAGAGGAGAGGTCATGTAAGGATACAGCTAGAAGGTGCTGCCTGCAAGCCAGGAAGAGAGCCCTCCCCAGAACCAAGCCTGCTAGCACCTAGATCTCAAACACCTAGCCTGCAGAAGAAAATGCATTTCTGTTGTTTAAGCCACACAGCCTATGGTATTTTGTTATGGCAACCTGACCTGGCTGATACAAATGTGAAAACAGAAATCTCAGGGTGTAACACATCCATTAAAAATGTTAATGGGACAGTATATGAGTATTGCAAAGGTGGTAACTGTACAACTTGTGCTCCTGGCTCTAGAACCTGGGAAAAGAAAATGGCAGTGACTAGGGCAGGGGGACAATCACTGAGGGAATTGTCCAGATAGGAAAACTAGCAGGCACAGCCTTCCCTGCATCATCACAAGTAAATGACAACAATTTTGGATGTCAGTTCTAAAAGAACATGTCATTTTTAAGTTATTTTCCCCATATTCTGTAATTATGTATTCCAAGTACAGTGTACAGGTCCTTCCTCAAAGAATTTTGGAATGTTTTATACCAGAAAGAGCTGGAAGCAATTCAGTTACTAGGACCAACCTCTTTGGCTGAAGACAAAGATGTCAAACTCATTGTTTGCCAATGAGGGATTAATCTGGAGCAAAGAGAAGATTTAAAGAAAAGTAAAGATTTTGATAAGGCTTTAGGATTTGGTAAGCCAAATCTCATGGAATTCTGTATTCTTGGTAACCATACAGATTTCAGATGTCACTATTTTCCTTTCTTCAATTGCAACAACATTAGAGGGAAAAGATCCAAACCTTCCAAGTTGATCTGTAGAAGAGAAATTAGAGTCTTTCTTTGGGTTAGCTTGGAAGCAGATAGAATGCTTTACTAAGGATTAAGTATCTATCTTTCAGGATTTCTGACATTGAGTAATTTGAAAGAAAAAGGCATTGTATCATCCAGTTACATCCAAAAATTCTTTGTAACAAACCACTCAGTGACATTCAACAATAAGCATTTATTTTGCACTCATGAGTCAGTGAGTTGGCTACAGTTTGGCTGATTTAGGCTGGACTCAGCTGCAGGTTGGGGTCAGGTCTGCTCCACCTGTCTCTCATCCTTCTTGGACCAGTAGCTACTCAAACATATTATTCTCATAGAAGTACAAGAGGACAAGCACAACTGCAGAAGGACATTTTAAGGCTTTTCTTTAAGCCTTGGTCAAAGCAAATCACACAAGGTCCAAGATCTAAGTGCAGGAAAGTTCACTCTACCCATCATGAGGCCAAAGCAAGTTACAGTGCCAACCCCAGTATCAACGCGGTGGGAAAGTTTCCTCCTCCCATAGGGGGAGGTGGGGAGCAGAGTGAATATTTCCTTAGCTATAATCTAATTAACCACAGGAATATTATTATCCCTATTTTACAGATAAGAAAACAGATCACTCGCCCAAACTTCAAAGCTAGCAATTGAACTCAATCCTATATTTAAAAGTTTATATTCTTTCACTCTGCCTGCTACCCTCCAAGTAACAGAAGGGAAACTATAAGGAAATATTGCTATAGTGGCAATAGGCAGCAATGGATTGAAGAGACATAGTTATAAACTAGGACCAGAGGGAGCAGAGTAGTGCCCAGTGGTGGAAACAACAGATAGAACCTATACTAGCAAACACACAAAACAAATCATCCATTCAAAAAAGTATTTATTGGGCACCCACAATGCACTAGGCACTATGGTAGACACTGGGGATTGTCAGCCTAGAATGGCATCTCTCAATGTTAAATGACACTTGGTTAAACGAAATCAAGTGTACAAGTGGTGCTAGTGTCCTCCCAGATCCTTTGGAGGGCCTCTTCTCTTCTGCACACTTTGCCATCTACCTGCCCCACACTGCTGGACCTGACCACCTAGACTCCCATCCCCCTAATCCCTCCTCCACCGTCAGCCAGCTCAGCACCTTTAAGCCAGCTGGTACTATTATTTGTAACAGATAACAAAAAAACCTTTAATGCATCGTATATATAAAGAGTTCTTACAAATCATTAAGAAATATGTGAGCACACTATAGAAAAAAATAAGTAAAATCATAATTAGTTAATGAACAAAAAAGAAAATTACAAATGAATATACTAAAAACGTTCAACCTCATGCCTCCATCAGCCACGACTAAGAGCTACAAGAACATTCCTACATGTGGCCCATACTGGAATGACTTTCTAAGCTATTCAGCACTTTCTTCCCATTTGTCTTTGCCTTTCCTACTGCAATTTTCTTGCTCTCTTTCCTACTACCACACTCTCACGTTACATATATACACATCCCCAGCTCTCCTGACTGCAGTCTCTGCTCATCCAACAATTATCTCAATAATAAGTTCTCAGATTACTTCATTTAACCCATATAATGCTCAGCCACCTTGCAGTCTAGTCCTGCGTGAAGCAATTTAAATATTTCCTGAAGTCACTCAAAGATTCTACTCATAAGACAGGCAAAGTTTTTTAAAATACCTTTTCCCATTATCTCTCTTTATCTCACTTGTCTCTAATATTTCTCTTTCCTTCCCCTCAAAACTCCCCCCAATCTTTCAAAATTCTCTGGAATCCAGACCCCACTGACTCCTTTTTTCTTATCTTCCCATCCTTTCTATCCCTTTATTCTGCCAGTGCTATAAGCTTATTCAACGAGCCAGGTGCCCTCAGCCTCATGCTCTTGGCCTGTCTGCTCTCTCTGCTGAAAAGCCCTTCACATGGACGTACACCTGGTTCACTCTTGTCCTTCCTTTGGGCCATTGCTCAAATGCCACCTTTTGCTGTGAGGCCTTCTCAGACCACCCCACGTAAAATGGCATGTTCCCACCCCTGACTTATTGTTCTCTGTTCTCCTTGTCCACTTTCTCTGTTTCCATAGCACTTATCACCACCTGACATACCATACATTTTACTCCTTTATTTGTTTATCTTCCATTTCCCCTCACTAGACTGCAAGCTCCATGAAAGCAGGGATTGTTGTCTGTTTTGCTCACAGCTGTATCTCCAGCAAAGTGCCTGGCACATAGTGGGCCTTCAAAAATATATATTTACCCATGACACTTATTATGCATAATACAGGACTAAGAAGAAATTGGCAAAATTGAGGATGGCCGAGGAAATGAAAGGCAGGGAAGCTATGGATACTTAGCATGTAATATCTCTCTTTTTTTTTTTTTACTTTGTCTCACTGTAGCATTGCCCTCGGCCTGACCCAGCCTCCAGATCCTCCTGCCTGGACAGCACCTGTCCACCCACTTCTTCTGGGCCACCATATAATCATTCTGTGTTCTCTCATTTCCCTCATGTTCCCCAGTGATCTGAACATGTTCTGTTTCACCCTCTCCAGAAGAGGTAATCTCTTCGTTCACTTCCAACACATTAAGTCTACAGCTCCAATGACTCCTCATAGTACATCCTGGTTATTCTTTTAATTTTTTAATTTAAAATTTGTATTTATTATTAGCATATTCAATCTTACAAATCATGATATTTCCTTATGCCCTTTGCCTCCCTATCATTTCCCAACCCTCTTCCCTCCCCACCTCCATCTCTAGTATCCTTAGGTTTGTTCTCTCCTTCTGGAAGTTCAACTTATCGTGGTGGTCTTTTCTTTCTTTCTTTCTTTCCTTCCATCTTCCCTCTTTCCCTCCTCACCCTTCCTTCTTCTCTTCCTTCCTAGCAGCCAGTTATGAATTACTCTTAAAGGACTTCTCATAGATGCAAGGATTTACCCATAGGAATAAATCTCTAATGGTTAGAGATTATGGCCTCCAACCCAAGAAGTGCTCCCAAGATACCATCAGCCATAGTTACTCTCAATGAAAGCAGTTCATTCTCATGCCACATGAGAGGACTTTTTCTGTCATAGAAACAATGTCACCCAAACAGACAGTAAGATCACTGATCTCTGTGATGTGACCATGGAGAGACAC